>NW_024465492.1:0-3391 GCF_017591425.1 Ochotona curzoniae
AGGGGCCTGGCACGGTGGCGCAAGTGGTTAAAGGTCCTCACCTAGCACGCCCGGGATCCCATCTGGGCGCCGGTTCTAATCCCGGCAGCCCCGCTTCCCTTCCAGCTCCCTGCCTGTGGCCCGGGAAAGCAGTCGAGGACGGCCCAAAGCTTTGGGAACCTGCACCCGCGTGGGAGACCCTGAAGAGGCTCCTGGCTTCGGACCGGCATAGTATCGGCCGTTGCGCTCACTTGGGGAGTGAATCATCGGACGGAAGATCTTCCTCTCTGTCTCTCCTCTCTGTATATCCGCCTTTCCAATGAAAAAATAACAAAAATAAATCTTTAAAAAAAAAAAAAGACAAAGAAATCAGTCCTCTCTGGACTTCTCCCTAATACCTTTAATATTTCCAATCCAAAGTCACTGCAAATGTGCTGCTTCTATAGAGATTCACCCACAGTGGACACTGCATATGGTGAAGATGGGATCTAGGTGTCCTCATGCTCAACAAAGCACCTCATCACCCTGGCAGGCCCAGAAACCATTCAGCACCACTCAGCCAGAGAGTGGTTCTCACAACAGGCAACTGAGCACAGAAAAAGCAGAGCTGACCCCTGGCAGTCAGCAGGAGGTGGAGGTCTGTGTTCTCAGTTGTAATTGCCTGGAGTGCAGTTCACACTTGACCTGGTCATGATGCAGGGTGGGTGGGGATGAGGGATGAGTTCTAACTTCAAATAACACAGTCTCCCTTCCTTGATCAAATCTTGAATTTTCTTCAAATATGTTTTTTAAAGAAGGGAATTACCAGAAACTATGGTAACTGTAATGTTTCAAAATGCCTTAGGTTCCTTTAGAAAAGGATGCACATGGACACAGGAAACACCACATGAGGGTACAGGAAGATGGAGGCTGTGAGTCGGCCAGGGAGTGACCTCAGCAGAAACCAGATCTAATACCACCTTCCTCTTAAACTTTCAATCATTAGAAACACAAGAAATGAATTACCTTGATTCAAGACACATTGTATAGTATATATTTATGACAACCAAAATTTCAACTATACTTCTTACTGCCATGAGAGCAGAGCCATATAGAAACCAAAGGTTATGATTTTAGATGCCTAACACTTAAAAGAAAACAGCCACCACAAAAGTCAAATGAGCAACTTAAGTACTGCTCTCAAATTTCCAGAAAAATAAAAGCCATCTAGGAGTAGTAAAAGGAAATTAAAATTGAAGATTGGTGAAGAAATGAATAAACTAGATTAGGCAATACTAAAGACAATGGAAATATATATCTGACTTTGTAATAAAAATAAATAAATCTTTAATGGGATCCTGACGTAATCTAGCCAAGGACCCTAGCTGCTAGGCCACTACTGCTCTGCATGAACCAGTGATGCTAGGCCACATCATCAAAGGCAAAGGCCAAGACAGGTGAGAGGTTATGCCAAGCTGAGACAGAGCAACCACTGGCATGTGTACAATTTATGGCTGGGAACAGGCCTGGTTAGGCTGCTAAGAGTACACCCTAGCTGACTCCCACTTACCAGTAAGGAATGCAGGGGCTGTAGTGGGGAATGCATTCTCATCTGGATACAGTTGCAGTCTCCCTTGGCACAAGTGTGAGCTGGGACTGGATGCCCCAAGCCAGGCCAGACTCCAACACCATCTGATGTTCTGGAGAACCAGGGTAGCTGTGGGATGGACTAAGTTTGGTCCCAACCCCTACTGAGCCATGTGTGACCTGTGTTTGGGTATGGATGAGCCTTGGCTGCACTGAAACATCCAACAATAACCAGAATGGGTTGAAGGCCAGTTAGGAAAGACCACTCCTCCTGATAGGACAGGAAGTGGACTGAATAGGACTGGCTCATGGACCTACCAGTATATGCAAAATCTGGCATTGGGAGAGGTTCTCATGGAGCAATCTGGGCAACTCCTCTGTCAGGACACAACCCAGCAGGTAAGCACTATAAGCACAAAATGAACAGCCCAGAGCAGGCCAGGGAAAGGTACCCACTGGCTCACATTTGGCACAGGTCAGGGGTGGACCAGGCTGAACCAGTTCACATCACCGCTGATGAATCTGAGCACAGAACAGTGTGGGTTGAACCAGTTATGGTTGCAACACATGCCAGTACACATTACAGCTGGAATTGAGAGTTGGCCTGGCCAGGTAGGCTACAGCACCCACTAGCTGGTAGGGGGAATGCAGAGGGCACCCCTGCTGGAACACCTCACTCACTGCACAGCATGAGTTAATACCAGGCAGGGCTATAACACCTGTGGGCCTCATGCGAAACACATCAGGGAAGAGTCAGGCTTGACTGACTGTCCCTCCTACAGGACATACATTCTACATAGTTCAGGGATGGGCCAGGCTGAACCAGTTTCTGTCAGCCACTGATGAATCTGAGCAACAAAATAGCACTGGTCAGGACAGTTATGGTCACAACACATACCAGTACTCATTACAGCTGGGATAGGGTACACGCTGGGCTGTATCCCTCACCAGCTGGAATTGGGGGTGAGCTGGCCAGGCAGACTAGAGCACACACTAGCAAATGCCAAGGTGAGGCGGGCCATGCCAGATTGGGTCACAGCACTCATAGGAACCAGAGAGGAAGGGGGTAAAGCTTGTAAGGAGAATATGGAGGGCACCCTGCTGGAACATGTTGCTTACTGGACAGCACGAGTTGGATGGGGACAGACCAGACCAGGCAGGGCTATAACACCTGTGGGCCTCAGGCAAGCCAGATCAGGGAATAGTCAGGTTTAATTGACTGTCCCTCCTGGGCAAACATAAAGCAGAATAGGTGAGGGTTGGCTGGGTTTTACAACAGCATCAGATAGCAGATGCTGGCACTGGTGGCTAATCTGTCAAGTTAAACTACAGAATCATGTGAAAAGTGCATGACCTGGGAGTTTTGAGTGATCTAGGAGGGAAACAGTGGGCACCTCCCTCTTGGGTTACCACTTCCACTGCAGAGCATTAGAACCAGCACTGGGGCAGGAGTGGCTGGACAGAATGGCTACAAACAGAATGTGTGTGGGCTGGATAGTGGAGCTGGTTAGGTTAAACTAGGCTTCAACGCTTTTGACATATATGAGACCTGAATGGGAGGTGGGACAGACTGAACTGGTCGGCTACACAAATTGGTAAGCATGGGAACTAGGGCAAGGGATAGGCCTGGTGGGGGTAACTGTGGGTGGCCGCAACTAGGTTGCAGTTCCCTTTGGTTTATGTGAGGGCCAAAGATGTGCTGCGCAGAATCAGGCTGAACTGCAACACCCATTGGTTCCAGTGGAGGACAGGGCTGAAAACAGAACCAACATAGCAATTGCAACCACAACTGATTGGGGCGATGGACTGTGTTGGGCCCTGTACCTGCAAGTACACACGAGAATCT
>NW_024465493.1:0-4472 GCF_017591425.1 Ochotona curzoniae
TTCTAGAGAAGCCCCTTTGCGTGAGTCCCCGTGCACTCCCTTGGCTTGTCTACAAGGTCGCTGTGCCACCCCAGGCCTCTGCCAAGCACAACGCCAGCACCACATGCTGCCCCTCAACCTTGCAGCAAAACTCTGAGCAAAACAAGGCTGTTTGTTCTAACTGCTGGAGTCTGTGCTGGTCTGGTGTGAGCAACAAGAAAACTGCCCCAGACCCTTAGGAGGAGCTTCACTGAGGACTGAGCTGGGGGCTCAAGACGCTGTTGCTCAACTCAAAACATACTTTTACATAAAGAAAAAGGAAATCCTGCCCAACATGAAGGTCGCACTGTCCCTGGGCACTCCCCCTCCTCACTGCACAATGGGTTCCACTGTGAGTCCTAGTGTTCAAGGTCAGTGCTGCAGAGTGAGGACCCCAAGGTCCCCCTCCTGGCCCCCGCCCCCCCGCGGCCTCAGGAGATGCTCTCACACACTCACCCTTCCCAGCTTCTCACCAGTCGGGGGTCCTGCACAGGCTCCTGCGGGGAGGGAGCTCACAGGGCAGCACTGGCTCAGCCACCTGCGCCTCTCCACCAGCACAACCAGCAACACCTACCACCTGCTGCCACAGGGCTTCCTGGGCGCGCCTGATTGGACCGCTCCCACACCTGACTATGCATGACATCACAATGCCAGCCAATCAGAATCACAAAGGGAGGGCAGTGAGGTAGGATTCTGGAGGGAGGGGAGGTGAGGGGCGGGGCTTCACCTCAGGCAGGAAGTGGCCTCCTCTCTTGCAGCTTGAGCCTTCCAACAGCAGGGGCCGCTGTCGCCTCTCACATCAATCCACCTCCTGGCCTCTCCTTCCCTCTCTGCTTCGGGTTCTAGTCTGCAAACCCAGAAAGGTAGAACAAGAGTCTGTGGATACTCCTCACCGAATATTCAACAGTTCCTGAAACTTTTCTCCTGTATATTGCCACGTTTTTTTTCCATTAGTTCATTTCACCTTTTTCAATGCAGATTACACATTCACAATAATGTAAACACACAAAGCGAAAAAAAGGGTTTGTCCAGATTCAATCTAGAAAAAGAAAACTTGCAGTCATATATGTGATTCATATTATATCTACATTTTCATGGCCGACGTAGGAGGAAGGCTGTGAGAGAGCGTCCAGTGAAAGAGGGATAGA
This sequence comes from Ochotona curzoniae, assembly GCF_017591425.1. Classification (NCBI taxonomy): domain Eukaryota; kingdom Metazoa; phylum Chordata; class Mammalia; order Lagomorpha; family Ochotonidae; genus Ochotona; species Ochotona curzoniae. Next base: position 1,167 of record NW_024465493.1, read on the forward strand.
AAGTTACAGAAGCAGCAAAGTGGAACAGCAGGGAATCGCAGGGAGAGGTCCGTGAGGCTCCCTGGGACAGTGTGGAGCCAAAAAGATCCACACAACTCGGAAGAACAGCGAGAACGGAGCAGGGCAAAGGTAGAGAAACCGACATCCCACTCCAGACCTGCTGAGTCACTTTTGAAAGCGGCCTGACGGGAGACGCGGACAGCCCGGAGGCGGGGAGATCGGGCGGACCGTCGCCGGCGGGAGGCGGAGGCAGACTGCAGCGGCCGGACGTTTGGTGAGCCGGGGGTTGACGTGGTAGCCTCCGCATTCCTTGACCCCCTACTGAGGGTCCAGCCTCTGAGAACGCGGGGCAGAGAGACTGAAGCTGTCGGGTTTATGCCTTGGGAACTACGCACAGTGGTGTTGGTGGCTGAGGGGGCACCAGGAAGGCGCCTCGGATGTTCCTACACTGAGAGGGCCAGTGCGTCTCAGTGCGCAGAGGCTGCTGGTGAGGATCTGGAGTCCTCCACATCCTGCCTGGTGGAAGCGCGATAACATCGGGAAGACCCTGGTCGCTGCGCCGAGCGGACTAGGCGGCCCCGCCTGCAGCAGCCGAGCGGATTAGGCGGCCCCGCCTGCAGCAGCCGAGCGGATTAGGCGGCCCCGCCTGCAGCAGCCGAGCAGACTAGGCGGCCCCGCCTGCAGCAGCCGCCTCCACAGCGCAGGTGTCAGATGTCAGGGGAGCTTTGAGACTTGGGAAGTGTAGCGCTGTGTGTCCCCGACACGCAGGTACCACTCCCATAGGGTGAACTGCTCACCCCTCGCCTCCCACCCCGCAGTTCTGAGCGTGGGCGACCCACCAGGAGAGCTCTGAAAACTCCTGCATCACACTGACACGGTGCGAACCTGCCGTGAAATAATAACAGGGCGCCTGGGCCACTCCCCCGCTAAGGGCCGGTGTGAGAGAGCCACACAGGAGCAGGGGCTCTGAACACCCACACACCACGAGTGGTGGATTCACTGCACAAGAGCCACGCCTGGAAAGTGCCTCACCCACAGTCCCGTGTGTGGGAGACGCACCAGGTGGGCTCTGAAAAACCTTGCAGTCCCTGACACGGAGAACGCAGGGAGAAAGCACATAAAACCTTCTAAGTCCTGTGGATTCCCGTGCAGGGGGCACACCCAGAGAGCGCCTCCATCCCTCCACGCCCTGGGGTGTCACACCTGTTGAAGAGGTGCCCAGAGTGTGCCTGGAATCCACTGGGCCCCCAAGGTGGTGCTCTTCAGCCCCGGGCCCTGAGAACGCACCAACGGTGCCTTGAAAATTACCACGCCCGGCAACACCACGCCTGCAGGCTCCAATCTCTACAGGAAAGCACCTGACAGCCCCTCAACACACGGGTTCATTTGCCCCACCAGAATACACCAACGCAATGGGAAAAACCACCAGAAAGAGCTGTGCTCCAGATGAAAGAGCCAGCACCCCACCAAACATGGGCCAAAAGCCATTATCAATATCGGCGATGCGAGATGAAGACATGGACGTGTTACCAGCAAAGGAATTGATGAAAATAATGCTAAAATTTCTCAGAGACGTGGACACAAAGCTGGAAGACTACCAGAACCGCATAATCACCGAAATACAACAAATCAAAACCAAACTGGATGCCCAAGAGAATAAGATTGAAAGCCTCATCAACAGAATAAATGCGGCAGAGGAAAGGATCTCTGAAACAGAAGACACACAAAATGAAAGTGCCCAGCGAATTAAACAGCTGGAGACAAACCTCAGCAAAACTAATAAAATGATGCAAGAGATGAAGGATTACCTTAGAAAACTGAATATTCGGATCATCGGCCTCCCTGAGGGAGTAGAAAGAGAATCTGGGATGCAAGCAGTGCTTGATGAAATTATACAGGAAAACTTCCAAAACACTTGGAACACGAATCCACCCCGCATACAGGATGGACAGAGAACTCCCAACAGACATGATCCAAAGAGATCCTCACCCAGACACACGGTGCTCAGGTTCTACTCCAATGAAGACAAAGAAGGAATCCTGAGACAAGCACGAAGTAGAGAAAAGATCACATACAGGGGAAAACCCATCAGAATCACTGCTGACTTCTCCGAAGAGACCCTACAAGCAAGGAGAGAATGGACAAAGATCTTCCAAGTCCTGAAACAAAACAACTGTCAACCAAAAATAATCTACCCAGCAAAGATCTCATTTGTATATGAGAACGAAATCAGATACTTCAATAGCAAAGAAAAACTAGAAGAATATGTCTACACAAAACCAGCTCTGCAAAGTCTCCTTAGAAATGCACTAGTCCCGGACAAAAAGGAGGCAAATCACAAACAAAGCTGGCAAATAAGAAGGTCTCCAAACTAAAAGCTGCACAAACAAGACAACTACATTGGCAACAACACACACACAACACAATCACATGGCAGGGCAAAATTGCAAACTCTCAATTTTAACTCTCAACACAAATGGTCTAAATTCACCAATCAAAAGACAGAGATTAATAGAATGGATCATCAAACAAGACCCAACCATCTGTTGCCTACAAGAAACGCATCTAACCAGAAAGGATGCAAAGAAACTGAAAGTGAAGGGATGGAAAAAGATATTTCACGCCAATAGACGAGAAAAAAAAGCTGGGGTAGCTATCCTAATTTCAGATGAAATAGATTTCATTCTAACTAATATCAAAAGAGACAGGGAAGGCCATTTTATACTGGTGAAAGGAATGATCCATCAAGAAGCAATCACCATCATTAATGTTTATGCACCGAATCTTAATGCACCTAGTTACGTAAAGCAATTACTTACAGACTTAAAGGAAGACATAGACACCCGCACAATTCTTGTAGGCGATCTCAACACACCTCTAACAACAATGGACCGGTCCACGAAACAAAAACTCAACAAAGAAACAACAGAGCTCACACAAACAATAGAACAACTAGACTTAGTAGACATATATAGAACTTTTTATCCTAAGGCCACAGACTATACATTCTTCTCAGCGGTGCATGGCACCTTCTCCAGAATCGATCACATGATAGGACATAAAGCGAATCTAAACAACTTCCAAAACATTAGTATCATACCATGTACCCTCTCAGACCACCATGGGATGAAACTGGAAATCAACAACTCAAAACTCCCCAGGAAGTATAGGCACTCTTGGAAATTGAACAATATGCTATTAAACGAACAATGGGTCAGAGAAGAAATTAAAGATGAGATCAAAAAATTCATGGAAACCAACGAAAACTCTGATACAACATTCCAAAACTTGTGGGACACCGCCAAA
>NW_024465494.1:0-3720 GCF_017591425.1 Ochotona curzoniae
GTTCCATACGTTCAGGGAATTGTTCATTTCTTTTTTCCTTCTCTTTGAACTTTGAATTATATGATCTCTATTGATTTACTTGTGAATTTGTATATTAATTTTCCCATTTTACATCTCCAGCTGAACTCCTAACGACTAATTCTTCCTTTTAGCTTTGGCATTTTTAAAATCCAACTACCCTTACATTTTATTAATTTTTTGTCTTTACTTCTTTTCTCCATGATAGAACATTGTGGGTTTTGTTGTTGTTGTTAATTTTAAGCATGATTCTCTTCAGTTTTTTACTATATTAACAATGGCTGTTATAAAGTATTTGTATATTAATTGACTCTTGGACCATATCACAAGCTTTCTGTTGTCTGCATCTTCCGCTGCATCATGTTGAGCCTATACGTTTTAGATGTGTAGCCACTCTGGTCCCTTTTCCTCAAGTCTGACTTATTGTTATTTATGTTTCTTTACTTAATCACTAGCACTATTTTAGTGAGGTCTGTTTCTCACTCAGCAAGGCCTGCTTTAGCAGCCATTGGTATTCACACATTCACCCAGGAATGATGGTGACTTAAGAAATCTCTTTCTTCTCTTTCTGACCATAGCAGGTGATCAATTCCAGTAACTACTATAAGATTCCTGGAATATTTTCTGCAATGTCCTGTTCTGTAACTTGCCCATTTTTCTGTTTGACACTTTGCAGTGCTAGGTTTGACATCAACTTTTGTACTTTTTCTGAGACCAGGAGAACTCTCACTGAGTTCATCTGGTGAACTTGTTGGCTCACAGTTTCACCTGTGTTGAGTCAAAATTGACATTGCTTTTGAAGATGCCCTCAGGCCTGAATTCTCCCTACTTAGTTTTAAATAAATTGTGCCACCCAGGAGGAGAATCCAGAGCTTTCTGTTTTATGACGTGTCTATGCCGTTGGATGAAATGTCTGGCCCATAATTCTAGATCTTGGGGGAGAGGGGGCAATGAATCATCCTTTTAAATTAACACTCCATGCTTGCTTTAGCTCCCAATGACAGGCAGACACTAGCTTTGGATTTTTGTGACTTGCCTTCCCTTACATGGAAACTTGTTCCATGAGTGCACCAGATGAAAATGATTAGAACTCTAGTCATCTCAAACCAGACACACCTGGAGTGGAATTGCTGCCCTCAGAGGTGGAAGAAAAAAAGGGGGGTATCAATATCTTTGCCATACAAATCTGGATCTATCCTCTGACAATCAGAACCAAGTTAAAAGGAAGGAATTTTGGAGTCTTGTCCTCTGGGCAAAATACCACAGCCCTGAATGGTTGCCAAGGGCAGAGGAAACCTGTGTTCTGGGCTGCATTGACCCGAAAGGCAGCTTGGGCTGTGCCGATCTCAGCATGGAAAGGAAGAAAAGCTCATGGTTTGATGGTCAAAGGCCTTTGCTATTTAACTTAGCTCTGTGGATTTCACCGGAAAAAAAAAATCAAATATGCCTTTATGCCCTAACAATAACTTCAAGAGACTTCAATTGGTCTGTTTTTAGCTGGATAGTGTGTTTTACACATGTCATCATTCCAAACTAGAGCTCTAAAACTTTCTGGAGTGAAAAACATGTTATGCCTCTCAATTGGGATGATGATTTTAAAGTTGTATGCATTTATCTGACAAAAATCATAAATATAGCATATATTAGAGTCCATATGAAGACTGACATATTTGTATAAGAAAGCATAAATATATCTTAAATACTACAAACTACTATAAAATTGATTTATCATCTAGTCTCCAAATTGGAAAAGAGAAATAATTTTCAAAGAACTGTAAAGTGCCCTATAAAGGACACCACGATCATAAAAGATATTGCTAAAGCTCAGCAGAGAAATATTCAAAGAATTGTAGATCTTTGTGCTGCATTGAAATTCTTTTAAACTTTGAAAATGTTTTGACTGCTCAAATAAAGACAGAAGGAAAAAAAAATCCTTATTCAGTCATTACTAGTACTAATCTAAAAATGGTGATGGAAATGCTAGATGAATATATAATAAATAATAGATTATCAAAGAAAGAAAGGAAGAGAAAAGCAAATAAGCAAGGAAGAATGAGACACAGATGACAGACAGCATAATGTATTTACTGGAAAATATTTCGGTATCACTTAGAAGTTTCAAGATGATGTTGTCAAAAATTTGTACCAGGCATTTAAGAAGTTTCAAGACAGATTCTTGCAAACAGGTTGTATCAGCCCCATGCCAGAGTAAGAGGAAAATCGTTAGTTCCCGGATTGCAAAGTCCATGAGCTGAGTCAGGAACCAGGTGCAAAGGAGCAGAGAAGCAGGTGGTGCTCATGGCACTTGTGAAAGGACATAAGATGAGCACAAGGTCGGAGGATTACAGGACAGTGATGTTTTACATGCCAGGCCCTTGCTGAATTGAATACTTGTTGAATATCTCACCTACTTTCTGATATTTGGCCAATTCTGTGCCCTGTCACTGCTCTGGTGACTGAGACTTGGCCTGCATTTTCCTCAGCATCTGAGAAAAGAGAGCTAAGCCTCCTCGCTTACCCTGTCACTTCTTGACAAAGTCGCAATTAAAGATGGCATGTGGCTCCCAGCCACTGTGATAAAAGTTGTGGCAGTCCATCAGTAAATGTTTCTCTGTGTAGGGGAGTTTGTAACATTACAGTCAGTGGGCGAATAAATGTGCTCTGCCAAACTTTTTCCCTGGGTAGGCCGGACAAAGCTTGGTTTTCCGTACGCCTGTCAGAAGGTTCTTCTTGTGATTAAGCATTAGTAAAATAATGGGAAGCTTCATAACATACCATCTTCTACTTGTTTTCTTTTTTTTTTTAAAGATTTATTTTTATTATTTTTTTTATTGGAAAGGCGGATATACAGAGAGGAGAGACAGAGAGGAAGATCTTCCGTCCGATGATTCACTCCCCAAGTGAGCGCAACGGGCCGATACTATGCCGATCCGAAGCCAGGAGCCTCCTCCGGGTCTCCCACGCGGGTGCAGGTTCCCAAAGCCTTGGGCCGTCCTCGACTGCTTTCCCAGGCCACAGGCAGGGAGCTGGAAGGGAAGCGGGGCTGCCGGGATTAGAACCGGCGCCCATATGGGATCCCGGGCGTGCAAGGCGAGGACCTTTAACCACTTGCGCCACCGCGCCGGGCCCTACTTGTTTTCTTTTAATATATTTGTCATTTTCCTGTCTTTCTAGCCCAGGTATATAGTTTTCAACAGTCAATTAGCATACAGTGTTTTTCTTTAACTTTGTTTTCTAAATACCATAGACTAAACCATTTGTTCTAGGAGTGGCATAAGTCCACAATTACATTTGAGTCACTGTGACAATGTGTTGTTAAGCAACAGAGATGCACTGTGAGGAGTGAAATGTCAGGAAAATCTATTGTGCCTACATGATAGAATGTACTTATGCAAGTTGAGGTGGATGTGATATCACCAGGAGCTATAACCTAGAGCTGTTATTGTACATGTGGTCCTTGTGCAGTTTATGACAGTAAGGGTCTCACCTGTGGTCAAAGAATGCAGGTTATTATGCAATCAAGTAGCTCTGATATTTATTTAGCACCGGTTGGGCATGGGGAGATTGTATTCATTAAGTGTCCTATCCATTCTGGAAATCTTGAGAAGGAAGCTTATGGAAATTATTTACAATTTATGGGCTTGGAAATGTGCAGCCCAATGATGTTATCCTTAAAAGAGGCCATATATCTTCCCAGCTTCT
>NW_024465495.1:0-36510 GCF_017591425.1 Ochotona curzoniae
TTACATCATGTAAAGTGTGTTTTCAGAAACAGATTTTCATTAGCGTAAGCCAAGCGATAATAATTACTTTCAAACTTTATGCTGCTACATTTGTAAAAGACAGAAAGACAATCTTTGTACTTGCATTTTAAAGATGAGAAACTAAAAACCAGAAAACTTCAGGACCTTCCCAAGTCCTCAGCTGCAAAGAGGAGAATCAAAGACTTAAAGATGGGCCCACCTGTCTGCAAGGTTATTTCATTTTCTATGTTACCATGGAGTCTGTAATGAAGATAAGCCTCCTCTCGGACCATCTGCAGACCTACTGCATACCCTGCACCTACCTTCTGGAACATACAAGACCCCAAAGAATTGCTACTGCTGGGATGGCCACTTGCAATGAGGCTTACACTTGGAAATGGGCCAGGAGCCCTACACAGCCCTCGGATTTGTAATCTGAGTCCATCCATGTGAGAGACCGGGAAGAAGCTCCTGTGTATATACTTAAGCACACATACATGTGAGAAGCACCTGGCTTTGGATCGGCTCAGTATGTATATGTATATGTATATGTATATGTATATGTATATGCATGTGTATGTGTATGTGTATGTGTATATGTATATGTATATGTATATGTATATGTATGTGTTTTGAGTACATCCATGCCACGTTCCAGTCATCTGAACCAACCAACACTCCAAATTAGCATTCACCCAAATAAATGGCCTTGGCTTACATTTGTTATCATGTGTCACTTGTCTTAACTATGACGTGGCACTCTATGTAAACAACATTTCTGTAGGTCAAAACTGAACAATCCCTGCAAAATTCCATATGATAGACACTAATACAACAATAAAACGAAGGGCAGGAGAAGCTAGGGCCCTGACCTTAGGTGGGACTACCCACTTCACCAAAGGACACAGTGTGCCTTAACATAATACCAATAGTAAGAGGACTCCAGCAACATGGAGCAGCACTGGATCAGGAAGAAGGGCCAGATCACTGAGTCCCAGGTGTATCCTGAGCCCTAATCCACCACTTGGCTTCAGGTACATTTAAACCTCTCATTTAAACACAGCTTCTATCTAGCCGACATAAATATGACAAACCAGGGTCTTGAAAAGATCTTTCCAAAGAGGAAACATTATCACATTAGTACTCTTCTCTTGACAGCAGGTATCCGAGAAGTGGAAACCACTACGGAGATGGACAGACAGAAAATAAAATGGAACAAAGCCCAGGAAAGAGAAAATGAGGGTAATGTCAAAGTTGGTAACATCACACTATGGGAAAGGTCAACACCTATGAGACCACAGAATTCATGTTTGTACCTACTCACCTGGTCAATAACCACAGCCCAAACAAGAACAGGATGGGCATTCTGAATCACATTTTTCTCATTCTACTCCTGCAAGAGGTTCTGAGCCCTTTATCATATCCAAAAATCACATGTCAGCAGCCAGATGAATCTGGCATCATGCTTCACAAGATTTATGGCTGCTGTGCCAATTCCCTGTGTGAGATTAAATATGACATTTATGGCAGAAGCACCCCTAGGCCTCAGGGGCAGCCACACATGCCTGCACAGGGGCACAATGCCAGTAGATGATGGGACAGAGTTCAGGAATAACATCCTCAACATGACAGCATCTGGATGAAAACACCAAATAGCTCAAATGGGCATGGGGAGAACAAGCAATCTTAAATAGAAGAATAATGTGGGGGATGTTGGGAACCCATCTTGTATACCAACACTGGGTACAGAAGAAACCTCACACGTCCTATTTACCATAGGCTAATTTACTCAGGGATTCCTGGTGTCCAGCACAAACATAATGCATACTTAAATAAAACCACACATGGACTGAAGCTCAGCAACCTGCCCATGGTTAATTTTACTTCACAGGTTCCAAACCATCATCAAGCTGAAGTTGACAACACTGCAAGCAGACAGCAGAGCCCTTCAAGATAACTGATTGTTATCTCATGCACCCAACCAACAGATGAGGCCACACTCTGGTGAACAGAGGGTCAGACCAGGTACAGATATTCTGGCAGAATGCCACACCCAGCTTGTGTGAGTGCCCTACAATGTGGTACAACTGTGGACCACCTCAAAGAGGGTCGGGAAATGAGACAACGAGAACAACTTACAATGAGATTTCTTTTAAATGCTTTGAACAAATCAAGGTACTACTGATCAAAGACCAGTCATTAATCCTAAAAAGAAACTTCAACAGCAGAGAGCAGAACACATCACTTCCAATCCTATTATCTCTGGCTCCCCACAAAACGGTGACTAATCAAAGCAAGTAACAGAATAACTCACATTTTCGATGAGCTCCGTCTTAGCATCAGGAAGACATTGAAGACATTGTGCAGGCGACAGTCTGTGCCTTTGGTTTCCCAGATAATCCCATTTGCCTGTTTCTTGAGTTCCTGCGTCCTAGACAGGGTCTGCTGGAAAAATCCTGGAGAAACTGCAGGAGTTGTTTCAAAGACAAGAACACACTGCATCAGTCATTAGAATCCTGTCTATTCCCCTCACAACAGGAAAGATGATGGATGCTACTCCCAAGGGCGCCAAGATCTAGCAGTACTGGACCAATCAGCATAGGGTCAGTGTTGTTGGCCATAAGTTCCTGAAGGACTCTCACAGTGTTACATGCTTGGCAGGCTGCAAAATGTCTTCTACCATTTATGAATGCTCTCTGTACAATCCTTTAATCCACCAACCTCAAATTCCTGGATCCCACCAGTTCTGTCCTTACGCTTGGCACTTGAAAGTTGATGCTCATGCCAAATTATCCTTGGCATGCAGGACATCGAGGGTCTTCTCTGCTTTCCAAACCTCCACACGCTTGCATCCCTTGCCTGTGTCCAGTGGCAATACCCACAGCCAGATGCTCCTGCAGATCTCTAACTTCAATTAGAGTCACCCCACAGAGCATCCAACACCTGTGCCTGCTCCGCTTGTGGCATGAAAGACAGAAGTGGAACTGAATCTGGGGGCAACAGCAGCATGAGCCCAGCCTGCCCAGTCCCAGCGAGGACCCTCTGCCCTGGCATGGCACCTCCAGCCCTATCCCAGCCTTTCCAAAACAGCATGTGTCCCTCCACTTCATCATCTGTGCCACACAGCTCACATGCGATTCTGCAAGGCAGCACCCTCTACTTGGACCCAGGGAGTACAGTGTTCTAACAACTGTGTTCCAGTAACTAAGCGCTCCCTAGGCATGATGCTGACATGGGACTCCAGCACACAGAAAACCAGGACATTCCTGCTGCTCCATCATCGTCCTGTGCAAGTAAAGACCATGGCCAGCTGGGCCAACCATATCCAGCCCTAATGCAGTTTCTCCTGCCAGGCGCAGCCCCTATGCCCCAGCATGGCCCACCCACCTGAGCCCAGATCCTCCAGCCCCAGCCTGGCCCCTCCATGTTAGCCATCCTGACCATACAGCACACCTGGGGGTGTTGGTTCCATGACATTGTATAGTCAATCCAGATCCGGGTAATAGTTCTCATGAAATGGGAGTCCCTGCAGCCATGATGGTCCATGGACAAGGCACTGATAGCTGGTGACCCTGGCACACTTCTCTTTGACAGTTGTCCTGCTCAGAGAAACCCGAGGGGCACCTGGGTCCAACCTGTCCAGCCCCAGTGCAGCCCTTCTGCCCAAGCCCAGATGCTCCACCCCAGCTGGGACCCCTCCAATTTGATTATCTGTTCTGGGCTCACCTGGGGTCCCGTGTTTCTGCATAGTTTTTTCAGGCCTAAGGCCCTTAAGCCTAGCTCACCCTGGGGCATGTCTCTGGAGCTTTGGCCTCAATAATCATTATCCCACTGCATATAGAACACCTGGCATGCTCCTGATGCTCAGCAGGACATCCTGTTCAAGCAAAGACATGGTCAGCTAAGCATTCCATGTCCAGACCCAATGAGCCCTTGCACCCAAGTCCAGCTCCTCTGGCCTAGTCAGGCCATTCACTGACACAGGACACTCCAGTGCAGCCTAGCCCCACCACCCAGGCACAGTTGCTCTACACCAGCCAGGCTCCCTCCACTTTTGCCTCTAGCCTCAAGACACACATGGACTTCGGAGGTGCTCTATGGTTTGTGCAGTCCCACACAACAAAGCCATCAGTGCAGTGAGTTCCTGCAGCCAAGCTGGTCCATACAGGGAACTCCAACAGCACCCACATGACCCGAGTGTGCTTCCATTCAATGGATGGAGAAGGACCTTGACCAGCCTCAATCTGGTACCTCCATCTCTAGAGCAACTCATCCTTCCCAGCAGGGATGCTCTGTCCTGGCATAGCCCCCTTCACTTTGACCATCCACACCATATGGTTCACCCCGAGTTACACAGGGCTGTATAATCAATCTGGCCTCAGGTACCACAGTAATCTGGGAACTGAGTCCTGGCAGCCAAGCTGGTCCTGGAGCTTGACCCCAGCACTCAAACGACTCCTACACCCATTTGACCTCAATGCGCACCTGACTGGTGGTTCCAGTTAGGAGAAAGGCACAGCCACCTGGGGTTAATCTGTCCAGCCCTTTGTGGACCCTCCATCTAGGCACGAATATACCACCCCAACGAGCCCCTATACCCAAATTCTGCCTCTGCACCCCAGCCCAAGCACCATTCCAGTTTTGCCATCCCAGAGGTGTGGCTTATTGAGGCTTCCAGAGAGCTAGACAGTCGATTTGGTCCTAAGGACCTCCATGCTCCAGGAACAGAACCTGGACAGGCATGCTGGCCCTAGAGCATGACCCTGGGCCCAGACCCTGCACCCCAACACAGCCCCTCAACCTTTTGCCATTCTGGTTATGCAGCTCCCCTGGGGGTTCACATGGCTGTATGGTACTTCACATACCAAGGACCACAGAGTTCGAAACACCACATGCCAGCAGCCAAGTCAGAACTGGGGCTTGACCTCAGCGTCCTGATGATCCCAGGAATCTCCTGCTTGATGGCTGTTGTGCCACGGAAATAACATGGCCTCCTAGCTCTACCCCTTCATGCCCTAACATCTCAGCTCTGCCCCTACTGGGCCCCTCCACTTCTATTTTCCCAACCATGCAGCTCACCTGACTCTGCAGGGTTTCACAGTCCATCTGGACCCAAGGAGCACAGTGGCCCAGGAACCAAGTCCCAGCATCCAAGCTGGTCCTTGGCATGACACTGCCACCCAGAGACCCCAGTACATACAGAACCTCATTTTTGGTACTCTGTCCTTTTCACGAAAGATCATGGCTGCCCGGGCCTATTGTTTCCAGCCCAATGCAGCCCCTTCTGTGAGTACAGACCCTTAGACCCAGCATGGCCTCTCTGACTGCGCCTGGCTGCTCCAGCCCCAGCCCAGCCACCCCAACACAAAGCAGCATTCCACATCAGTCTGGCCCCTATGGCCCTGCTCCTGCACCCCTCCACTTTATCCACTCTAGCCATATGGGTCCCCTGGGATTACGAGTGGCTGCATGCCCTGTCAGACAGGCACAAGGAACACCACCTTTGTCAAACCACATTCCCAACAAGCTCATTTGCAGACATTACCCCAGTACCCATGTGGCCTGGCCTGGGCCCCTAACACAGCCCCTAAGCCCCTGACAGACCCCTCCACTTTCCCAAACTCGCCAAGGGGCTCTCCTGCAATTCTTCAAGTCTGCAGTCTGTCCCTGCCCAAGGATCTCTGTGTCCCTGAGATCAAGAACCAACAGCCAAGCTGGTCCTGGGGCATGAATCAGGCACCCAAATGATGCCAGTCCCTCAGCCCTGTCCCCACCCCTCCACTCCAGCCCAGGGCCCATCCAATTAAGCCATCTCAAAGTCATGCTGCAGCAGGGTTCCCCAGGGCTTCTCAGTCCATTTGCTGGGAACCACCCACACTGGTCCTGAGGTGTGACCATGGTGCCCATGGGACCCCAGCACCTCTGCTACACCCAGGCCCCTCTACCCCAACCCAGCCATGTAGCTCACCTGGGATTCCATAGGACTGTGTGATCCATCAGAGTTCAAAGACTTTAGCCCTTGGGAAGCAAAATTCTAGAGCCAAACTGGTCCTGCAGCATGTCTCTGGTAGACTCCTGCTGAAAGGGGAAACAACATGGTACCTGGGTTCAGCCTGTCCAACCCCAAGCTAGCTCGCCTGCCCAGCCTCAACACCGCAGCCTCAAGCTGGTTCCCCAACTTCTACCATCTAAACCAGGCTACTCACCTCCTTTCCAGGGGCTGCATCCTCTTCCCCACCCCCAGGACCCCAGTGCTCATAAATCAAGTCACGGCTCTTGCTGGTCCTGCACAAATGTGACCAAGAGCCCACATAACCAAATTCTACATATGTCCACAGTGTACACATGACACAGTGTGCCCCTGCCATGCGGCCCTCCATTTGGGAGAAAACTGGGAGCATAACATAGCATAGCAAATCACTGTATATAGAATACAACATAGCACAGCATATACCGCATAGCATATCAAACCACAGCATAGTACACCATAGCATAGCATAACAAACCATACCATGCCATACCATAGCAGATCATAGCATAGCATACCATACCATATTATGTGATACCATAGCATAGCACACCACATAATAGCATAGAATAACCACAAGCATGAACATATAGATTGCATAGCATAGCCTAGCCATAAGCATAGCATACCATAGCATAGCAAAGCCATTAGCATAGCATAACAGGGCAGAGCATAGCCATAATCACAGCATTACATGGCCATAAACATAGCATATCCATAACATAGCCATTAGCATAGGAGAACAATACCATAGCCATAAGCGAAGCCATAAACACAGCATAGCCATAAACAAAACCATTAGCATAGCATATGATAGCCATAACCATATCATGGCCTAGCCGTAAGCATAATATAGTATATCCATATATATAGCATAACATAGCCATAAGCATAGCAGAACCATAAGCCTAGCCATAAACATAACCATAAACACAGCATAGCCATAAGCATAGCATAGCACAGCCATAAGCTCAGCCTAGCCATAAGCATAGTATGGACATAAGTATAGCCGTATGCATAGCATAACCATAAGCATAACACAGAATACACATATGCATAACATAGTCACAAGCATAGCCATTGGCATAAACATAAGCATAACATACAACAGCAAAGCATAGCATACTACAACAACAACAACCTGAAAAAACGACAAAAAAGGAACTGAGGCTGGGGACATGGGTGATCTGAGGTGGCCAGGTCAGCCACACTGCACCAGCCAGGGCCGTCCTTCCCAGCCTGTCCAAGCCAGGAAGCCTCCACTTAGGTCCAGTGACCTCCACCCCATCTGTCAGGAGCAGGAGCCCTCTGTCCCATCTGGGAATCCTCTGCCTCAGCCTGGTGACCCTCCGGCCCAGCCAGGTGACACTCTGCCCCAGACAGGAGCCCTCTACCCTGGCCCGCTGACCCTTCATCCCAGCCAGGTGACTGTCTATCCCAGGCCCGTGACCCTGCTCCCAGGCCCAGGGACCCTCCGCCCTGGCCCAGTGCCCCTTCACCCTAGCACGGTGCCCCTGTACCCCGGCTGGGAGCCCCTCTGCCCTGGCCTGCTGTACCTCTGTCCTAGCCACGAACCATCCACCCCGGCCCGGTGCCCCTCTGTCCTATCTACCAATCCTACATGGCGGCCAGGAGCCCCTCCACCCTGGCCCGGTGCCCCTCGACCACAGCCGCAGAAGGAAACCCCTCCACCCCAGCTGGTAGCCCCTCCACCCTGGCCCGGTGCCCTCCACCCCAGCTCGGTGCCCCTCCACCCCGGCCCAGTGCCCCTCTGTCCTAGCCACAAGTCCTCCGCCACAGCCGGGCGCCCCTCCACCACGGCCGGGACCCTCTGCCCCGGCCCAGTGCCTCTGCACCCTGGCCAGGTGCCCCTCCATCCTGGCCCACTGACTCTACGCCCCTGCCCGGTCCCTAACACTGACTACCCGATCAGCAGCTTACCTGGGCTTCCATGTGTCCGCTCACCTCGGAGTCCTGCAGTCGAATGACTCCTGAGCGTGACCCTGACGCTTGCGTGACCCCAGCGTGTGCGTGACCCCGTCGTCGACGTAAAACGTCAATTACGTGACCCCAGCGTGTTTAGTAATGGCCGACTTCCAGTGCGGCCAGAAAGGAAGAAATGAGGAGCGCTAAAGGGTAAGTCAATGACAGAGGATATTCCTCTCTGTCTAAATTTTTAATAAAAGTAAAAAAAAAAAAAAAATTTTTAACAAAAAGGTAATCTAGATCCACGGCACTGGTCGGGGCCGCTAGGAAGGCCTGGCCGCCTGGAAGGGTAAAGGGGTGAAGGAGCCTTCCCAGGCCCGGGTTGGGGGCACACTTGGGCGGACGCTTGGCCGCTTGGACTGGTCGGGGTCGGGGAGTCAGACAGCACCTTCCCTGGTCGCTGTCTGGGGCCCCTTCCGCTGCCTGTGTCAGGGGAGCCCCCAGACTCCTGGAAGGGTGGGTGTCCGGGCGCCAGGTTGGGGGCGAGGTCATCTTTCCCTGCTGGGTTGGGGGGCCCCTAGTGCGGGGCCACAGACTCCTGTACGGTTTGGGGTCGGACGCCTTTTTCACCCAGAGGCAGGGGTAGGGGATGGGGCGCCTTTTTCGGCTTGGGTCAGTGGCCTCTCTAGTGGATCCCCAGGCCACCTGGAAGGGTTGAGGGCAGGTCATCTTTCCCTGCTGGGTCAGGGCACCTTCCCCAGGCAGGGTCGGTGGGGTTGCCTAGGGTGAGCCCCCAGACTCCTGGCTTCCCGAGAGGCCCTGTTGGGGTGGGGGCTCTTGCATGGCCTCTGGCCATCTGGAAGGGTAGTGGGTGGGAGCACTAATTCTGATGCTTCCTTGCACCTGCATCCCACATGTGGGCGGCAGTTCAAGTTCCTGCTGTTCCATTTCAGACCCAGCTTCCTGCCTGTATCCTGGGAAAGCAGTAAGAGGAAGGCCCAAAGCCTTGAGAACCTGCAGAAGAAACTCCCGGGTTTGGATGGACTCGACTGAGGCTATTCTGGCCACTTGAGGAGTGAATCAGCATAAGGTAAAACCTCTCTTTGTCTCTATAAATCTGCTTTTCCAATAAAAAACATTGAGGGAAAGAGAAAGGTAGAGAGGGTGATGGGAAAGTTAGAGACAAAGGGAGATGGGGGGAGTGGGGTAAGGGAAGCAGGGCAAGGAATTGGGTATTCGTGTGTATGTCAGTGTGAATGTAGGTATATATGTGTATATATGTATTATATAGGTATGTATTTATGTAGTTGTGTAAGAATATAGGTATGAATAAGATTATATAGGTCTGTATTTGTGTATTCTTCTGTTTAAATTTGGGGAAGGAGTGTGTTTGTGAGAAATGTCTTGGGGTCGAGCAGTGGGGGCTGGGGGAGCTATGTAGACAGTGATGGAAGATGTAAGTGGAGACAAGGGTGAGGAAAGGAAGCCAGGGCAAGAAATGGGGTATTGGTGTATATGTATGGGTGCTTCTGTATACATGCACATGCTTCTATATGTATAGGTAGCTTTAAGGGGTATATGTGTAATGATATATGTATGTTTTTGTGACCGTAGGCGTGTATGTTTTTTCCAAGGTATACAATTATGTATATACTTAAGTAAGCATGTGTTTAGGCATGTGGCTGTGGGAAAGAGAGATGGCGAAGGGGAGAGATAAGAGAGGACGGGTGGTGGGGGTTGGGACAATAGGGAACCAGTACAAGCAATGGGAGGTTTTGGGCATATGTGTGTGTGAATATGAGTGTATGTATTTATTTTTATACATATCATTAAGCTTTAGTTTTTATTAGATATGTCTGTGTAAGTATTATATATACATATATGCTTGTATATTGATATGAAAAAGTATATATATTTTACTATGTGTGATTGTAGGCATTATGGCTTTATTGAGTTTTGAATTCACAAGTGGACTCTATTGTCTGAATTCCCAAAGTTGGGAAGTTTGCCCAGTTCCTCGTGTTACTATGCTGGTTTCATTACGGTTTAGTATGGAGATAGTTTGTGTGATTTTAAATCACTTCAGTTGATCAGTTGGTTTCAAGATCTGGGGAGTGGTCTGTGTTGGTGAATGGTTCTTTTGAACTTGAGTGTTTGTTCTGCTGTTGTTGAATTAGGTCTAGTTACTAGGGCAATGGCTGAATTCTTCAGTGGCTTTGCAAATTTTATGACTATTAGTGTTATTATTGGTTGTTGGGTGAGATGTATTAAAGACTCCATTGCAAGAATAAATCTATGCACTCCTCCCTCTGTTATCTCCCTCCCTTCCCCCACTCTCTCTCTGTAATGTATGTATATACAGGTTTTCTGTCTTGTATGTAGGGGAACTGTTGTCAGGAAAATGTGTATTCAGGGTTTTACTCTTCATGGTGAATTTTCCCTTTCTTTGTTGTGTAAAGTTCATCTCTTATCCTAGCAGTTTTATTTGCTCAGCAATCTGATATGAATATAGACACTTGGTTGTTGTTCCAAAAGATTTTGCTTGCCATGCCTTATTTTTTTTTTTAACTAACCTGCAACATCTGATTTGAAGTAACTTTCATGGAGAGCAGTAATTGTAGAATGTGTTGTTTTGAAATAACTTCTGTGTTTTATGTGATGTGTTCCAACTGTCCTCATCAATTTTCAGTTTAATCTCAACTGACCATTTTGTTCTCTGGCTGTGTGATAGAAACTGACCTAATACACAGCAAGACTCATGAGCACTGGGATGGTATAATGTATTTAGCAGAGAGACAGATGTAGCTCAATTCTCAGGCTCCATAGAGATTAGGCTTTACATTAACATCCTAGTTGAACAGTGAGTCATCAGGTGTGTGTGTCTCTGGTTGGCCTACAGTGGTTTTGCATTTCTTTTTGTCAGCATTCAGAGAGCCAGTGTGTTCTGAGGATGCTGTGCTGACAGACTGAGCACATGTCAGCCTGGGGCATGTGGGTGGATGGGGATTGGTGAGTTTGCTCAGGGCCTAGGGTTCTGGAGAAATAGCTGAAAGTGAGGTGTAGCATTGTGATGTTTACTATAGAGATGCAAGTTGGAATCTACCTCATGTGATTCCTGTTGCTTAGGGCCAAGAGGTGTTTATGCCTCTAAGTTAATGTAATGAGTTCTTTTAAGTCAGAATTGTCAGTAGTTCAGAGACAGAGGGAATGGGTGGTAAGCAAGAAAGATTGTGGCTTGAGTCAGGCTCTGTCAGAGGCATTAGGATTTGAGACTCAGTTTCAGTTTTGCCTTATTCTAGTTTCACATCTGCATTCTATCCTGTCTATGTTGTTTTATGTCAGTTGAATATTTTTGAGTTTGCCATATTGCATATGCACTGAGAATTTGACAGCATCTTCTTGGTTTGCTTTTTAGTTAAGTTCTGTCAGGAATTCCTTAACTTTATCCCAGGCTTATTAGAATCAAGAGTTATTCAATTTCTGTATGTGAAAATCTTTTTTTTTAAAGATTTATTTTTATTATTTTTTTATTGGAAAGGTGGATATACAGCGAGGAGAGACAGAGAGGAAGATCTTCCGTCCGGTGATTCACTCAGCAAGTGAGCGCAACGGCCAGTGCTATTCCAATCCGAAGCCAGGAGCCTCTTCCGGGTCTCCCACGTGGGTGCAGGGTCCCAAAGCTTTGGGCTGTCCTCGACTTCTTTCCCGGGACACAGACAGAGAGCTGGAAGAGAAGCGGGATGCCGGGATAGAACTGGTGCCCACATGGGATCCCAGGCGTGCAAGGCGAGGACCTCAACCACTGCGCCACCTCGCCGGGCCCTGTATGTGAAAATCTTATCCCATTGCTCCACTTGCTGATGTCACAGTTGTCACACGTTGCCAGGATAGACACTGAAACCCAGTAAGAAAATGTGATAGTCGTTTATGTCCAGCCTCAGCATGTCTTGTGGAGATTGTGGTATGTACCAGGTTACCATGTTGTTTTCTTTCTTCATTTCTCATGTTCCAAGATTGTTTCTGCTGTTATTCTGACTTCTGTCCTAGGAGGATGCGTTTTTTTGAAAAGATTATTTATTGGAAAGCTTTATGTATAGAAATAAAGGCACGCATATGCAAACAAACATGCACACACCGCTTCCATCTCCTGAATCACTTCCAGATGGCCATAATGAAGAGGGCTTATTCAGGCTGAAGCTGAGATCCAGGAGCTTCTTGCAGGTGTCTCAAAATGGTGGCAGGGGCACCCACCTTTGGGTCATCTGTTGCTGCCACCTCTCAAGGCCCTGGTGGAAGCTGGATCAGAAGTAGAAGCTGCTGCCATGAACCCAGCATGTTTATGAGATCTGAGTATCCTCACAGGTCCTTAATCTCACAGTAGTTTTTATTTCAGTGGTGTGTGTGTCTGCAGACTTCCCCTTCTTGTTTCAGAGCTATAAGGTAGTTTTTTCTCCGTCAAGTGCAGGATGAATGAGTGCCATCCTAACAGGAGTGGTTTGGACCATTGTCCCTTCAGGGGATGCTTTGTGTGTCCTGTTCTGAGTCAAGGATGCTTGATGATGATGAGATCTGAGCAGTCTAGTTATCCACTTCAGGATTTGGGGATTTGTTGAGCATTTTGAATATGTGAGGTTTTGTTTTGTATGCAGGGGCCGTTTTTGGCATTAATTTTAAAACGTTTTGTTCATGTTTCCATGGATTTTTCTTTCTCTTCTGGAACTTTATTAACATGTGGTTGCCGTTTTGTGATTGTCCAGCATGTATCATAGACTTGTAATGTTTCCTATCTCTTTGTCCTTATTGTTCATAGTTTATACTTTAGTGCGTCATCTTTGTGTTCCTGCCTTAAATGTTTATAAATTCATTCCTTTTTCCCTTGAAAGGCAGATGTTACAGAGAGAAGGAGAGACAGGGTGATCTTCCATCTGCTGGTTTACTGCGCATAGGGCTGTGTTGGCCAGCTCACAGCCAAGTTGAAGTTGGGTGACAGCCAGGAAATAGCAGAATGCTGGATCAGAAGTGGAGCATCTGTGTTACAAACCATTGCCTCTAATGGATGCCATTACCAAAGGGACCCAGGATTAGATTGAGGTGCCATTGTGGCTACCCTGGGTTCATGGATTCTTTACTGTGTACCTCTGTTCTACTATCTACAAGATCTGTGAGGTGTGTACTTTTAAATTTTCATTCTATGTATGTGGTTATTTATTCATTCTTGTGTTTTATATGACAGATAAATCAACAGAGGAGGAGAGATGTCTAAAATTGTTCCACTCTGCATTTGGCCACAATGGCTGCGACTGAGACAGTCTGAAGCCAAGAAGCAGAAGCTTTCTCCGGGTCTCCCTTGTGGTTGTCGGAATCGAAGGATTTGACCGTCCTCTGCTGCTCTGTCCAGGATCTGGATCCAACGTGGAGAAATTGAGACATGAACTGACACCCATATGTGACACTGGCACCACTGGCAGAGGCTTCTACGAGAGCAGCTGCTTGGCCAACTGCTATCATCACCTCTCTGCTACACCCTTCTGGAGCCTTGGATGTCACCCAGCTTTTAGTGTGTGTGAACTGGGCAGCAACCAGCTGCAGGCCCTGGCTGGTGGTTTCCTTTACTTGAGCCTGGGACTCAAGGCTGCACAAGCATCTGAAGCTGCAGATGTCCAGGTGCAGAATGGAGACCCTTCTTGGTGAGTGATGATGTCTCTTCTCATTTCCTGTTGTGATTTTTTGGTTCTACTGGCCTTGCTATGCCTTTCTACTTAGTGTATTTCACCTTTCCTCTGCAGCTTATTGTTGTTGTGTGTGAGGTTATGCTGTTGGAGAATGGAGTTAAGTCTACCTCTTTCCAAGAAGGGTAGCTTTTGATTTCCTTTCTTTCACCTCCAGATTCCCTGCTTGAATACATGTAAAACAATGGAAAGAAGTAAATGAGCATTGAAATGCTTGTTGTACTCCTGGCCTAGGAGAGAAAAAATTAAGTTGTTTTGTTTATGTCTGATATTACTTGTATAGAGATCTTTTCAGGGAAGATTGATGTTTAGGTGTGATTTTTCTTCCATTCTTAACTTGTTGATTTTTTTTTGTATAATATCACAGAGGACTTGTGTTTTCTTCGTAATTATAAAGTTGGTCTCTGGTTGTATTTTGAAACAAATTTTGAAAAATCTTATTTTGCTATTTGAGAGGCTTTGAATTTTCTCAGATAGCTTCTCTCTCTGTGGAGGATTTTTGCAGGTTTATAAATTTTGATTGTGTTAATATGATTTATTACATTGAATTTTTTCCATGTCATCCTTGCATTCCTGGCTTAATTCTGAATACTCAGCAAAACTACACATTTTTGTGCTTGTGTATTTTGCAGTGTGTTGACAATTTTGCAAATATTCACAAGTGAGTCTTTCATATAATAACTTATGATCCCATTGCTTTTTCTCTGCCTCTTTCTCCTTTGAATGGTTTTTAATTCCAGTTTTACTGATATTCTAAATGTTTGAAAGTTATAAGGAATGAAATCATCTAGTCTTAAACATTTCTTCAAGGTGTTTTGGTTTCTCACTAATTACGTCTTTTTATGAAATACAGTTATGTTCAGATTGTCTTTCACTGGCCTGAGTTTTAGCAAATTTGTTTTTCTTGGTTGCATTTATTTTCCAAGTATTGCCTAAAATCTTTAATTATTGACCAATGATGGTATCAGTGCTCATGCTTCTCTCCTTCCTTTCTCTGTTTTTAGTTATTTATTGTTGGGTATGGCAGACAAAAATTTCCTTTGTTTGATTGTGATCTAATTTTACAAGTGTTTTCTCATGTTTCCTTGTTTTCTCTTGAGAATAATTTGTGAATTTCACTGATCAAAGTCAACTTTAGACATGAATGAGTTTCTGTAGTGGTTTTTCCATTCTGTTTGACTTCAGTTCAATTCTTCGTTTCCTCCTTCTTATTGCTTTACTATTTGCACTTATGGTATTTGAGGTAAGCATGTAGGTTATTGTTTTGGAGCTCTGTAGTCTCTAGACACTCACAGTGGTCCAAGTCCTTGTTGCTGTCCTGCAGTGAGGGACTTTTGAAGACTAAGGGTCACATAGGCATAAGGAAAGAGGGTCTGCAGCAGGATGTGATTTATGTGCTTGCAAGCCAGGGCGTCAGTCAGTGGACAGCTTGTGTTTCTAGTTGACTAGATAAATGGCTTATGCTGAAAAAAACACAACACAGCAAAAAAACATGCGCCATCACTCTTGTGATGCATTAGTTTATTGGGTGCCTATACTCATTTTTTCCCCCATTTCCATTTTTCAATATTTTGCCCTGAGTTAATGGAAGCTTTCTCAGAAGATTTCAGCTGGTTCTGTTTTTAGTTTGTCCTGTGATTTTTAGTTAATACTGTTGTTGTTTTGTAGTGTGCTTGACTAGGCTCTGGGGTTTCCTTGACCCCTCCCCAAGACCCCTTACTTCACTGGTTTCTCCATGTTATTGCAGTAGTATAGTCCATCATAAAGAGTTACAGCTCTACAGGTGCAGGGCAGTGTGCTACACCCCTAGGCTGTCCCCTCTTCCCCCTTCTACAATTACCTCCATGTCCCTAACCAGAGACATGCCTCTGATACTGATGGTGGTGTTAAGGGTATTTCACAGCATCTACGGATAGATGGAACTAACAGATCATGTGTGTTTTCCATGAACATTCTGCAGACCCCTTGCTGCTGACCCAGTGAGTCCACTCTTTTTGCCTGAACATTGTGGGACTGGGTCTGGTCCAGGCGAAATCAGCAAGCTTGTGAGATCGCCCTCCCACAGTGGGGAACATGTGATTCTTGAAACAATTTCCAGACCTGATCATGTAACAGTGAGTGCTGAGTTTTTGTGTTTCTGCTGCCAGAGTGGTTCTAGCTAGAGTAATTGGTTTTACAACAGCCAGCAAGGACAAGCTCTCCAAAGGTATACTCTGTAGTAGCCAGTGAGGCAGAAAGTGGGCAGGTGGTCAAGTAGATCACAGAATAGGATCAAACTCGCCATGTGCTCATGAGTGAGGAGAGTTGCGGATGCTTCAGAGTGGTGGTTCCAGAAGGCTGTGTTGACAAGTTGGCATTTGACTGAGATCTGAACGACTTTGTTGTTGAGACATGGCCAGGTATTTTGTGAGTCTGTTTTTATTGAATCCACCTTGTAGCATGGTACCTGGTTGAACAGGGAACAGGGTCTTGTAGCTCATTTGTGACTATGTAGGTTTGAGTCCAACCCATCTCCCCATTTCACCACACCACAGTCTGTATACAAAGGGATTGAGCGGCTACCATCTCTGGGTAGTCCTGCAATGATGAGAGGAGAAAAAGAAAAAAAGGAATTGCTTTACCTTCTTATTCTTCCTAGGAAGTTGTGATTTTAATCAGAATAGCTTCCGATGTGCAAGGCTGTTACACTGGTAGAGAGATAGTGGATTGGTTCAGGGAATCTCACCTGTGCTCTCCTCTGTCCAAAGGAGCAGGTCTACTGAGGAGATAGGAGTACGTGGCACAGCATCTTTGTCAATTTTCTTTTATTTAAATTTTGTGTGAGTAGTGGTTTTCCTGTGTATCCTAATTCAGTGACTTATTAAGCCAAGTTACTATAATGTCAATTAACATGTTATCGTGCAAATGGAAAACAAAGAGGAAATTGCAATTGAGAGAGAATGGAGATCATGATATTGTTAGGATTGTCTCTGGAAATCACAATGAATTGTTTAAAAATTAACTTTAGAAATTAAAACAGCCTGGTGCAGCACCTAGTGGCTAAATCCTCACCTTGTACATGGGCGACAGAGTATTTGTCCCTGCTGCTCTTCTTTTCATCCAGCTTCCTGTCTGTGACCTGGAAAAGCATTAGGGGACCACCCAAGCTTTGGAATCCTGCACCTACATGGGAAACCTGGAAGAAGCTCTTTTCTCCTAGTGTTGGATCGGCTCAGCTGCAGCCATTGTGGTCACTTGGGAAGTGAACCATTGGACAGAAGATCTTTTTCTCTGTTTCTTCTTTCTCTAAATCAGCATTTCAACTAAAAGCAAATCAATATTAATTTTTTTTTAATCAACAGAACATCCAGGACTTGGGGGAAAAGAGAAACAGGGAGAGAAATTGAGAGAGAGAATTACAAGAGCGGAGGTGAAAAAAATGCATACAGCAGTTCCCCAGCTCCACATTGACAGTTGCATGGATGTGAAGCTTGTACCTGGGAGGAAGCAGAGTACGGTTCGTAGGATGTGGTGTCACAATCCTGGGTTCATGGTCCAGCTCCTACATTTGCAAGTCAGAAACCTTCAGCAAGTAACTTGACTTTCCACAGTCTCATGACCTAACAGAAAGTGATAGCTAGGAATATATAGCAAATGTACAATGTTGCTGTAAAGTTTGTAGAAGCTGTGTGTTTGGCCTAATGGATAAAAAGCCGATTTTTCCATACTGGATTCCTGGTTCAATAGCCACATCCACTCCTGACTGGCATTTTCTGCTAATGCAAATGCTGGGAGGCAGTGGTGATGGATTGACCTGGTATTTGGGTTTCTGTGACTCATATGGGAGACTTGGGTTGAGTTTCTGTCTTTGGCCTTGACCAAACCCCAGATGTGAAAGCATTTGGGAGAGCAGTATATGGGAAGGTATGCTGTCTCTTTGTCTTGAGGAAAAAACAATAAAACAAAATGAAATAGGTCTGTGAAATTATGCCCAACAAGCACTACCACCAAGGTATTATATTCTGTACCTAGCTGAAAACTCACTTAAGGTTTGACTCAGAAGAAAGTCTTAGGTTTTCCATTGTGTGGGGGTAGTTGCCCTACCATTCTACTTTTTGTATTTCAAGGTTAACCTTGTTGGGACTACTAACTGGTGGCCAACGAGTAGAAGTCATTTCTGCCAAGTCAGAATCAGGAGGCAGCAAAGCGTTCACTGCCATCCATGACAAAAGCACCTGCTGTAGTTACTGTTCAGCCATGACAAGGTGGGTGACCACTGCATGTTTCTCCTAAAGAGATACTTAGATGAGACTTTTTCATATTTTTCTTGAAAATTCAACTATCAGATAGGAAGAGAGAAGAGAGGAAGATCTTGCATGCGTTGATTCACTCCCCAAGTGGCTACAATGGCTAGAGCTGAGCTGAACCAAAGCCAGGAGCCTGGATCCTCTTCCAGGTCTCTCACATGGTACAGGGTCCAAATGCTTTGGGTCATCCTTGATTGCTCTCCCAGGCCACAATCAGTGAGCTGTATGGGAAGCTTGGCAGCCAGGATTAGGACCAGCACCCATATGAGATCCCAGCGCATGAAAGGCAAGGACCTGAGCCATTAAGCTACCATGCAAAGCCCTAGGTGGAAATTATTTAGGAATGTTTTCTGCTTATTTGAAAATCAGAGAGAGACAAAGAAACAGAGAATAATCTTCCATCTACTGGCTCACTCCCCAAATGCCCAAAATGCCCAGGAACAGTCCAGGGCCAAGTCAGAAGCTCAGAACACAGCCCACATCTCCCCATGTTTGTCAGGGAGCAGCCTCTTGAGCCTCCACCTACTGCCTCCCAGTGTGCACATCAGCAGGGAGCTGGAATGGAGAACAGAGACTGGACCCAAACCCAGGGATTCTGCTGCAGGATGTGGCCTCCCAGGAGGCGCTATCCAACCCCTTATTTGATGCTGTTTATGTTATAGCTCTCTTGTTTTGTTTGTTGTTTTTATCTAATGAAACTCAGACACCAAACATGAGCATGGAGTTGTGTCATTTCTGTGTTGTTAAAGACATTCTGTTTTTAATCATTGAAGGCCGATTTACTGAGATAAGGAGAAAAAGATCTTCCATCCACTGTTTCAATCCCCAAATGGCTGCAGTGGCCAAAGCTTAGCAGATGCAAAGCCAGGAGCCAAGAACTTCTTCTTCCTGTTTTCCCACAAGGGCGCAGTGTTCCAGTGCTTTGGGCTAGGAATCCTCTACTGATTTCCCAGGCCACAAGCAGGGAGCTGGCTGGGATATAGAGCATCCAGGACACGAACGGGCACACATATGACATCCCAGTGCATGCAAGGCGAGGCCTATAACCACTAGGCTACCATGCTGGGCCCCAGAGGTCTATATTTTCTTAGGTACAATGAACAGATGAGTTTAGCAGTCTTTTCAAGTAGAGAAAAAGACAACATATCTCATCCATCTTGGCTGGTGCCTGGTGTTCAGCTTGTCAGGTGACTGCTGACTGTCCATCACCTGCCTGTTCCCTGAAGTGCTTTGTCCTTGCAAGGGCTCCTCCATCCCCCACCTGAGTTTGTGGAAGACGACACTGACAGCTGAAGCTCCCTCTCTGGCTATACTCCCATGCCCATGATTTGTGCAGCCATGGAATTCTTTTTAATTTTTTTATAACCATTTTTTTCCTTTTTTTAAAGATTTATTTTTATTTGAAAGATTTTACAGAGAGGGAAAAGAGACAGACATAGAGAAATCTTCTACCTGCTGGTTCAATCCTCATTGCCCCAAACAGCTGGAGAATAGCAAGTACAAAGCCAGGAGCGCGGAGTTGCCACTCAATACCACCCATCGGGGCATGGGTTCAAGGAACTGAGGCATCACCCATGGCTTTTTGTGGAACACAAGATGGAGGCTTGATAGAAAGTGAAGCAGCTGAGACATGACCTGACACCTATTGGGGATGACACTGCTTGATAGAAAGTGGAGCATAAGAGACATTTCTTGGGACCAATTTCTGATGCCACCACCACAGGCAGAAGTTTACTATGCCTTGATTCACAACCAGTCTGTTCCTCTTCCCTTTCTTTTTCCTGTTACTTTATAAAAGGTTTATTTACTTGCAAGTTGAAACACACACACACACACACACACACACACATACACATATCTTCTGTTTGCTGGTGCATTACCCAAATGCATGCAAAAGCTGAAGCTCATCCAAGGTGGAAGACAGGAGTTACTTCTTTTTTTTTTAAAGATTTATTTTTATTATTTTTTCATTGGAAAGGCGGATATACAGAGAGGAGATACAGAGAGGAAGATCTTCCGTCCGATGATTCACTCCCCAAGTGAGCGCAACGGGCCGATACTATGCCGATCCGAAGCCAGGAGCCTCTTCTGGGTCTCCCACGCGGGTGCAGGTTCCCAAAGTTTTGGGCCGTCCTCGACTGCTTTCCCAGGCCACAGGCAGGGAGCTGGAAGGGAAGCGGGGCTGCCGGGATTAGAACCGGCGCCCATATGGGATCCCGGGCGTGCAAGGCGAGGACCTTTAACCACTTGCGCCACCGCGCTGGGCCCAGACAGGAGTTACTTCTAAGTAGCTTTGTGAGTGTGGAGACCCAAGGAATTGAGTCATTCTGCACTGCTTTCTGAGGTTTTGATCAAACAGCTGGATCAGAGATGGAGCAGCCAGGGTTTGAAATGTCTACTATATGGGACACCCGTGCTGTGGTAGATGATTATATGCTCTGCTACCATATCAACCTCAGCGACAGTTTTCTTCCTTTCTTTCCCCCCACCCCATTTGTTTTTGTGAGTTATTTCTTTTTATTGAAAAGTTTGCTATGCAGAGAGGAGGAAAGACAGAAAGGAAGATCGTCAGTACTTCGATTCACTGCAGGAGTGGATTTAAAAGTCAGTATTGAGCTGATCTGTAACCAGGAGCTTCTTCTGGGTCCCCCACATGGGTGCAGGGAACCAAGGCTTTGGGCTATCCTAGACTGCACTCCCATACCACAGGATTGGAGCTGGATGGGAAGTGGGTCCTCAGGGATTAGAACCAGTGCCCATATGGGATCCCAGCGAGTACAAGGCAAGAATTTTTTCTTCAGATGTACCCTAAGTCAGTTCCTGATACATCTGTTGCAGACAGAGCCTTCCTTACAAGTCTTTCCTGGCTTCAGAATGTGCTCTGCAGGGTTGTACTGTTCAGCAGAAGTGCACCTGCCATGCCTGTCGAAGAGGGATGCCACACCCCTGCCCAGACCTCATCTGGGATGGAACAGTCCCAGGATAGAGTGGAGGCTCCGCAGCTCCTGTGCTAGTTGAAATCCCTGCCCCGACCCTGGTGATCATTGAATGATTCTGTACAAAACTATTTCTCCATAGGGCCCTAAGGAGATAGGTAATGGAGCCACTCATGGCTTCCAGATTTGAACTCTGAGCTCTTCTGTACCTGCTAGGTGGTTTTGTGTGACATAGGAATGTGTAAACTATAAATGTTCACAAAATGTACAGGCAGTGTAGTGTCTCAACCCAGAGCTTTTCTTAGATGGAATCACGTGTGGGTGCTAGGAGGCAAGGTCTGGTGTATGTTGTCACTGAGGTGATGATTATTTAGCTGAGAATATTGGACCCTGTGTGGTAGCCTAGTGGCTAAAGTTTTTATCTTGTATATGTCTGGATCCCATATGGGTGATAGTTCGTGTCCTAGCTGTTCAGCTTCCCCTCCATCTCCCTGCTGCTGATTTGGGCAAGTAGTCAAGGATGACCCAAAGCCTTGGAACCTTGCAGCTGCATGAGAGACCCAGTGGAAGAAGCAGGTACCTGATTCAGATCAGATCAGCAACCGGCAATGCAGACACTTGCAGAGTGAACCAGAAGAGGGAAGATCATTGTATCTTCCATCTCTGTAAAATATAGCTTTCTGGGCCCAGTGTTGTAGCCTAGTGGCTAGCATCCTTGCCTTGCACATTCCAGGATCACACATTGTTGCCAGTTCTAATCGTGGCAGCCCTGCTTCCCATCCAGCTCCCTGCTTGTGCCCCCTGGAAAGCAGTGCAGGATGACCCAAAATCCTGGGACCCTGTACACTGTGGAAGACCTGAAAGAAGTTCCTGATTCCTGTCTTCATATCAGCACAGCTCTGGCTATTGTAGACTCCTGGGGAGTGAGTGAGTGGACAGAAGATCTTCTCTGTCTCTGTGTGTCTGAATTTCCAATACAAGATATAAATCTAAAAATAATGCCTTTCCCAGAAGAAGAAATAAACAGATGACAACAGATTATAGAGAATGTATTTATTTGAAATGAGAGCTGTGCGGCTGTATGTGTATATATGTGCTTACCTCTGTATTGATGCATGTGTTTATTCATGTCGGCATTGCTTCGGTGTATATGTATGTATGCAAGTGTTTCTAAAGGTATAGATATATCTGTGTTTGTGTGTGTGTATACATGTATGTCCACATTGATTTGTGTTTTCATTAGGAATAGGGAAAGAGGGAGGAGGATTGAGTCCCCACATCCCCTGCTTCTCTCCCCAAAATGGCTGTCCTGGCTGGCAGTAAGCCAGCCAATGTCAGGGGCCTGGAACCCCATGGGGTCTCTGCTGTGGGCAGCAGCAGAGTCCCAAGTGCTTGGGCCAAGTGCTGCTGCCTCTGTGGCTAAGCACCAGGCAGCCTGACAGGAGATGGAACTGGGAGTGAAGGTGTGGTTCTGCAGCCTGGGTATGTGCTGGTGATGGTGGCTGTGCTGTGCTCTGGACCCGGATGAGTGCCATGTTGGGCCCAGCACAGTGTGTGGTGCCAGCACAGGCGTGAGCACTGGGTGTGCTTGCCGTGGACATGGGCCAGCTGAGAGTAGCCAGCCACCCTGGACACCGAGGGCTGAACGTGGGAAGCAGCAGCGTGGCCAGGGTCAGCACAGAGCAGGTGAGGCTGTCAGTGGGGCCTGGGAGGCTCCCAGAGCTTGTGGGGCTTGGCCTGGTAGAGCGGCCCAGGCCTCCTTCCTGTGGTCTGAGCCCAGGGCTGCGCTCAGTGCCTCCCAGAAACGCCCTTGTGCAGGAGCAGGTAGAGGCCTTGGTGTGCCTGGGCCTGCAGGAGCCTGAGTTGGGCCTGGCCCGGAGGGCAGACTGGGCAAGGGGTGCGTGTCTAGAGGGAACATGGGGAACAGGGAGAGGAGGGAGGAAGAAGGGGAAAGAGGGAGATGGGGACGAAGAGACAAGGGCAGACAGGTTGGGGAAAGGCAGGGAACCAGGACAAGGAATGGGTTATTTCCATATACGTGTGTTTGAATGTAAGTGTATATATGTATAAATATGTACTATAAAGCTATATATTCATGAAATTGTATGAATGCAGGCATGTATGAGTTTATGTGGGTATATATATTTATTTGTGTATTGTTGTGTTTAGGTGTGGGGAAAGGATGAGGGTGTGTGAGATGTTGCAGGGATAGGGAGAGAGAGTGAGTGGAGAGGGAGAGACAAAAGGAAACGTGGTGTGGAAAGGCAGGGAACCAGGGCAAGGAATGGGGTATTAGTGTATATGTGTGTGTGTGAATGTGGGTGTGTGTGTGTCTGTGTATATTATAAAGGTTTATATGGATGTGCTTGTATGAATGTAGACATATGTGAATTTCTATAGATATGTATGGATTTGTGTATTCCTGTCTTTTGGTAGGGGAAAGTGGCATGGGCATTGTGGGGCTCAGGGTTAGAATGAACATGGGGCACAGGCAGAGAGGGAAAGAGAAGGGTAGAGAGGATGATGGGGAAGGTAGAGACAAAGGGAGATGGGGGGTGCGGAAAGGGAATCAGGGTATTCGTGTGTATGTCAGTGTGAATGTATGTATTTATGTAGTTATATGTGTATGAATTATAGGTATGTATGATAGATAGGTCTCTATTTGTGTATTCTTGTGTTTAAATTTGGGGGAGGTGTGGGTGTGTGAGATGGCTTGGGCATGGAACAGTCTTGCAGGCTGGGTGGCGGCTCCCTGCCTGTATGCTGGGAAAGCAGTAAATGAAGGCCCAAAGCCTTGGGACCCTGCAGAAGAAACTCCTGGATTTGGGTGGACTCAACAGGTACTATTCTGGCCATTTGAGGAGTGAACCAGCAAAGGTAAAACCTCTCTTTTTGTCTGTTGTATCAGTAAATCTGCTTTTCCAAAAAGTATTAAAAATGCTTTTATTGTTTAAGATAATTTTTTTTTTTTACTAAACACGGTATTGCATAGGGAGGGTGAGAGAGAGAGACAGGAAATGAAGGAATGAGGGGGGATGGGGTGGGGAAAAGCAAGAAACCAGGGCAAGAAATGAGATTGTCACGTATCGGTGTGTGTGAGAATGTAGATGTCTATATGTCTGTATTTTAAAGGCGTATATTTATGTATTTATGCGAATTAAGGCATTGTGAGTTTTTACTTGTGTATTCATGTGTTTACATATGGGCAAGGGGTGTGGTTGTGTGATGGGGTGTGTGTATAGAGGGGACATGGGGGGACAGAGAGAGGAGGGAGGAAAAAGGGGGGAGAGGGTGATGCAAAAAGGGAAGACAAGGGGAAAAGGGTGTGGAAAGGCAGGAAACCTGGGCAAGGAATGGGGTATTGTATATGTGCATTTGAATATAGGTGTATATATGTATGTAAATGGTATAAAGTTATATATTTATGTAATTATGTGTGTGAATGTACTTGTTTATATATAGGTGTATATTATAAAGTTATGGATGAAATTATGTGTGTGAATGTAGCCATGAATGAGATTATATAGGTATATATTTGTGTATTCATGTGTATAGATAAAGGAGAAGGGCTGTATGTTTCTTAGGGGGTGCGCGAAAAGAGGGAGGCTTAGGGGCACAGGGAGAGGCAAGAGGAGGAAGTGGGAGAGAGAGAGATGGGGAAGAAAGAGTCAAGGGGAAAATGGGTGTGAGGAAAGAGAAACAGGGCAAGAAATGGGGGTGTATATGTATGTGTGCTTAAGTGTGTATGCAGGTGCTTATAAAGGTGTATGTAATTATATATGTATGTGTATGTTTATGAGTGTGTGTATGATTTTGCATAATTGTAGGTGTGTGTATGTATGAATGTGTTTACATATGCATATACATGTATACCTATGTATGTTTTTATGTATGTATTTACATGTTTGGTTAAGACTTCTATAATATTTACTTAGGTGTTTATGTGTAGCTATTTCTGTAATCAATAAATGGTTACGTGTGTGCACACCTGCATTGATGTAGGTATACATATGCATGTATATTTATTATGTGTATGTGATGTATTTACATGCATATTTAGGCATTATGTGCTTATATGAGTATGCATGAATATAGCTGTGTATTTTTACTTAGTTATATATTTGTGCTGAGTTTTATATTTATGTATTATGTGTGTTTATATGTTTATTAAAACACATCAAAATCGGGCAGAGGGTGTATGCAAGTTCTTCCATCCACTGGTTTTCTTTCTGCAAGTCAGCCATGCTGAAGCCAGGGTGCCAGATCTCCATGTTGGTCTTCCCCGTGGGTGGCAGAGACCTGAGGATTTGGGCCATCTCATGCCTCCATTGCTCCTGCATGTGGGGGTGGCTGATGGAACTGGGTGCTGGGATATGGCATCACACAGCAGCATCTGCTGTGCCACCACACCCATAGTAGGGGGTGCCTGTGCCAGGCCTTGTTGGCATGAAATACATCAATTCTGGCTCTTGTAAGCCCAATTTGATCTGCCTCCAGACCCGGTCCTCACACATGCCAGTGGGTGCTGCAGCCTTGCCCAGCTAGGTGCAAACACAGTCCCAGCTCTTATACTTACCAGTGGAATTACAGCCCAGCAGGGTAGTCCCCATAGTTCCCCTATGAAACTTGTTCCTAGTGCCCGGGTCTTAAATTTGCTGGCAGATGCTTCAACCCAGACTGGCATGGCTTGCCCACAGTCAGCTCTTGCTGGTGGATGTTGGCAGCTTAGAAAAGTCAGGCATGGCCAACAAGCTATTCTGACTCTCCTGTGTATCAGTGGGTGCTATGGTCTGGCCCAGCCCAGCCTGTCCCCAGGCCCAGGCACATGTATGCGAATGGGTGCAGCAGTTTTCCTGGCCTTAACTGCCCCATCCCCGGCTCTTATGTTTCTCATGGGAGCTGTCCCTAGTATGAGACTTATCCAATTGCCCAAGCAGGCCTGTTCCCAGCCCTGAATCCCATCACCACACGGCTACAGGCTGGTGCTGCAGACCCACAGAGACAACCTCACAATTTCCCAACAGAGTCTTTGCTCAGATCCTGCTCTGCATTCTGATAGTTGCAGCAGCTAAGGCTGATGTGGCCCATCCCCTGCTCCAACACTCACTGCCAGGCACTGTAGCCAAGCTCAGCTTTTATGGATGCCAGCAGGCAGCAGGTGATGCTGTTTAGCCCAGCCCAGGTCTCTGCTGTAGGCAGGTGCATTGGCCTAATCCAGATATGCCCTCCGGTTTTCCCCCTCTAAACTGCTCCATCTCAGCAACCTGACCTACCTACAAGCACAGTGGCCCAATCATTGGAAGACACAGAATGTGGCATTACTTTATTTTGATATTTTCTTTGATTATACATGATTAACACACATTAGTGACATTTCATGCATGTTTGGAAAATGAATGTTGATGTCTTTTAGCCACTTCTCACACTTCTTAAACTGTTATTAATGTATTTTCTCTTTGATTCAATAATTTGTCAAAGTTGGCCTACATTCTCCTTATTCTGTGATTGAAACAAAATGAAATCTCCCCCTTTTCAAGATATATATTAATTTGAGGGGAATATTTTAGATAAAATTGTTTTTTGAAATTATTCGTGTGTTTGGTTGTAAAGATGGAGGCAGGGACCAGGATGTATTGCTGATGAAGGCAGAACTTTGACATGTATGTGGCAAGCAAGAACCTTGACATAATGTGCATGTAAGTGACTAAAGGGAGCCCATTACCTCAGTTTGAAAGTCCTCCTGGAAAAATTATATATACATGTTCACTACTGATTTTGTATTTTGCATGAAAGGTGCCTTATATCAGAGAGAATATATGGTGTTTTTTTTTTTTGTGGAATGACTTGTTTCATTGTTCTTTGGTTGTGACCATTTTGTTGCAAAAGTAGAGATGCCTTCCTTTTCATGGCTGAGTAGTATTCCATCGAGTAGATTTACCACTGTTTTTTTGTATATTTTTTGTTTTGTTTTTTATCTGTTCCTCTTTTAATGGGCATTTTTATGTTATTGTACATTATATTATTACAGTACAAACAGGATTACAGGTCATATCCTCATATGCAGATTTCATTTCTTTGAATATATTCCCAGGAGTGGGATAGCTGGGTCATATGTAGATGATTTTCAGTTGTCTTAGCAGTCTTCATACTGACTTCCATAATGGTCGCATTAGCCTACATTCACACCAACTGTGGAGTAGGATAGGTTTCATCCATCTCCATGCCAGCAGGTGTTTGTAGTAGATTCTCTAATGTAGGCCAGTCTCCCTGGAGTTAGATTGAACTCAATGTGGTTTTTATTTATATTTCTCTGAAAGTTAGGGAGCCTGGGCATTTTTTTCAAGTCTGTTAGCCAATTTTGTTTGATCTTTTGAAAAATGTCTGATCATTTCCTTTGTCCATTTTTTTTCACAGAGGACTGTTTTGCTGTCATTGTGTTTCTGAAGCTCCTGGGTATTAGCTTACATCTGTTATGCAAGATTTGCTCCTATTCTATCAGTTTCTTCTTCACTTTGTTGATCATTTCCTTTTGGTGTGATCAGCTTTGATCACCATGCAAACAGCCAGTGTGTTCTGAGAATGCTGGGATAAGACAGTGAGCGTCTGTCAGCCTGGTGCCTGCAGGGAAATGCATACTTTGATCAGGGCCTAAGGTTCTTAGAGAATCTTGTGCTGCTTGTCCTAGGCCACTGGAGGGGAGCTGGATCAGAGGTGGAGCGGCTGGGACTCAAACCTGCACTCCTATGAGATCTTGGCATTGCAGGCTGTGGCTACCCTCTGGCCACCCTCTCATACCCATGCATTGTACAGACATGATATTATTATTTTTAAAATTTTTTAGAACTACTTTAATTTTTAAAAATATTTATTTTTATTTGAAAGATTTTACAGAGAGGGAAGAAACAGAAAATTTCTACATTCTGCTTCACTCCCCAAGGTAACAACAGATGGAGATGAGCAAGTACAAAGCAAGAGCAGAAGACCGTCCTGTCTCCTTGACTTTAATTAGTTCAGCGCAGACACCACAACCATATGAAAGTAATCCAGTGGAAGCAAGAGTTGTTGCATTGTCTCTCCTTCACTCTTGGTAAGTATGCTTTTCTTTTTTTTTTTTATTGTTATTAACATTGTATTATGTGATACAGTTTTATAGGCACTGGGGATTCCCCCCACCCCTCCCATACCCCTCCCCCTATGGTGGATTCCTCCACCTTAATGCATAACCACAGTTCAAGTTCAGTTGAGATTCGTTCCTTGCAAACAAATATCTAGCATAAAGTCCAGCGTCTTATTGTCCAGATAAGTTCAGTGGCCTCTTGGGGAGACTTTCTCTAGTCTGAAGATAGGGCTAACAGAGTAAAGATCCGGTCACTTAAAAGCCCCAACAAAACCTCAGTATCAATATACAACATTATGGAATTAATTGACATAGTATTGGGTAAACAATATGTTGAAAATAATGCAAGTTCCATTCTTCGAAACATCTGGGTTGAGACAGTATCAATGACAGGTTCAAAAAATAACAAACAACCAAACAAAAATGACAAGTTAAATCAAGGCAAACATGTGGTATCTAATCTTTTGGGATTCGCTCATTTCCCTTAGCATTATAGTTTCCAGTTGTACCCATTTAGCCACAAAGAACTGCATTTTGTTTTTTTAAAGCTGAGTAGTATTTCATGGAGTGGATGAACCAAAGCTTTCTTATCCAATCTTCTGCTGATGGGCATTTCGGTTGCTTCCATGTTTTTGCAATTACTGATTGTGCTGCTATGAACATAGGGATGCATGTTGGTTTGTTGTAAAACAGGTGTTTTGGATATATTCCTAGGAGTGCAATTGCTGGGTCATATGGTACGCAGATTTTGAGTTGTTTGAGTGTTCTCCAGACTGATTTCCATAAAGGCTTTACCAATTTGCAGCTCCACCAGCAGTAGAGTAGGGTTCCCTTTTCCCCGCATCCTCGCCAGCAAGCGTCGTTGGTGTTCTTGTTTATGTGGGCCAATCTAACTGGTGTTAGGTGGTACCTCATCGATGTTTTAATTTGGATTTCCCTTATTGCCAGGGAGCTGGAACATGTTTTCATATGTTTGTTTGCCATTTGGACTTGTTCCTTTGTGAAATGTTTGCCCATTTCCCGTGCCCATTTCTTGAGTAGCTTGTTTGTTTTGGCTTTTTGGTTGTTTTGAAGTTCTTTGTATATCCTGGAAATTAGCCCCCTATCACCTATGTGATAATTAAGCTTAGGCTTTGCTTCATTGTTTCTGTTAAATTTTGGTTTACTTGTAAATGAACCCCAGGTGCTATAAATATCTGAACCCAACCTCTATGACTTGCTGAGTTCTCTATTTACTGGAGGGTTAATTTGGCTGTTGTAAAACAAATTAAAAGTATTTCACGGTAAAAATCAAAAGCAGTGTGGAATAAAAAAGACTGTGAGTGCAACTGGCAGTGGAGACTGATGGAGAAGTGACAGAATACTGGAAGCAGAGCGACATCTTTGGAATAAGTTATCATGACCTTGGGACTCTGTGCTGCTGTACAGGAGTGTGTCTCCCCGCCCTCAGCAATGCACGTAACCTGGAGTGGAGGAAAATAGAGGAAATGCAGCCTGCATTCTTCTCCCAATGCAGAGTCCTTGGCTCAGGAATATAACCCCAGGCAAGGCGGAATCTCTTTTCGTGATTATGATTGGGAGTGGGAGAGACAGTTTCTTGATTTACAGGGGCTGCATTCTTTCAGTGAGATGCTGCCACCACAGGAGAACCAGTGGGGATGCTCCCCTGAGTCGGCTGGGGCAGTGCGAATAGTTTGAGAAGTCAGCTGTGGCTTGTATTGTTTTGAAATCAACTTACTGTTCTACTTTTGTCTGTTAACAGGGACTGAGAGCAGAAACCTGCCGAGGCAGGCCTGCCTTGGAGGAATGAGTCCACAGGAGAGAAAACCGAAACCCAGCGAATCTTTGCTGTCTCCTAGAAACCAGGAACATTCACTTTTTCCCTGGAGTGACCCCTGTTGTAATGATACCAAGGTCTGGGTTGTCCTGCGTTTACAGGTGAAATGACAGCCATGGGCCGGGAGGGAGATGAGCTGTTGTCTTTCTTTCCCCATAGTCACATCTTGAGGATTCATCTCACAATGGATTCACAACGGAGACTTAGATTTGGGTTTTATTTCTGTGTCAAGGACAAAGTTCTCTAAGAGCAGGTGCTTTCTCAGATGAAGCTAGGTTATTTGCACACAAATGATAGTAAATTTTTTGTATCAAGCTTAGAGATTACTCCTTTGAGACATAAAATGATCAATTTTAATTAATTATGTAATTGTATATGTAAACATATTTATAAAAGTGTATTTGTGGTTTTTTGTGTGCTTGAATTTCAGTTTCACAAATTTACCCTCATTGTAATATATTTTTAATTTAATTTAGTTTGTTATTTATTAAGATTAAATGTTATTTAATCAGTTTCACCAAACTTGAGCAAATTCAGTATATTTTCAATATATTTACTTCGTTCTCCAAAGTTTGGAAATATTTTAAGATAGTATAGCAATTTTTAAAGCATTTTAACCTAACGGCAACATCAAACAGGCAATATTCTAACACTAAACAATGTTGAGTTTTTAACAGGTATCAATGAAAACGGGTTTCTGTTGTAGAGAATGATGCCATGTTTTTCTGCCTGTCATAAACATATCCAGAAATACCATCTTCAATTTTATTTGAAATATACTTTTAAAAATTATTAACATGAATATTACATGGAAGTGCACAGTCCAAACATTTTTTAAAAAGATTTGCTTTGGGCCTGGCGGTGTGGCCTAGCAGCTAAAGTCCTTGCCTTGAACGTGCCCGGGATCCCATATGGGCGCCGGTTCTAATCCCGGCAGCCCCACTTTCCATCCAGCTTCCTGCTGGTGGCCTGGAAAAGCAGTCGAAGACAGTCCAAAGCTTTGGGACCCTGCACCCATGTGGGAGACCTGGAAGAAGTTCCTGGATCCTGGCTTAGGA
The DNA here is from genome assembly GCF_017591425.1 of Ochotona curzoniae. Lineage (NCBI taxonomy): Eukaryota > Metazoa > Chordata > Mammalia > Lagomorpha > Ochotonidae > Ochotona > Ochotona curzoniae. The sequence continues at coordinate 30,918 of NW_024465495.1, forward strand.
TCGGCATAGCATCGGCCGTTGCACTCACTTGGGGAGTGAATCATCAGATGGAAGATCTTCCTCTCTGTCTCTCCTCCTCTCTGTATATCTGATTTTCCAATAAATAAGTAAATCTTTAAAAAAGATTTGCTTTAATTGGAAAGGGAGGTTTATTAGAGAGAAGAAGAGATAGAAATAAAGATCTTCCATCTGTTGGTTTATTCCCAAGGGGTCACAATGGCCAGAGCTCAGCTGATCCAAAGCCAGGAGCCAGGAGCTTCTCCCAGATCTCCCACATGAGTGCAGATTCCCAAGGATTTGGGCCTCTGCACATTGGAAAGAGGAAAGGGGATTCTGGCAGTTGCAGGGCAAGGACTTACCATTAGGCTATTGTGCGGGCTCACAAATGAAATGAATATTACATGAAAGTATATAGTGTAAATTCAAATTATTTAAAAATGAGTTTTTTTTTTTTATTGGAAAGGCAGATTTATAGAGAGAAGGAGAGGTAAAGATCCTCTACCCATTGGTTTACTGCCAAAGTGGCAGCAATGGCCAGAGCTCACTGATCCGAAGCCAGGAGCTTCTCCCAGGGCTGCCACGTGGGTGCAGATTCCCAAGGCTTTGGGCCATCCTTTCCTGCTTTTTCAGGGAAAGGGGATCCTGGCAGTTGCAGGGCAAAGATTGCAATACCAAAAGGGAATAATGTTCATGATAGAAAAATAGTCACCATCATCAGTATTTCTGATTCCTTTCAACACTCAAGTTCCATTTTCTTTTTAAATGATTTATGTGTAAAAGTGCCTCTTCAATTTCATTTTGGTTGTGAAACTTATCCATTAGTATTATCTATGTAAGAATAATAGTTTCATCTTTAATAATATTTAAAATGGAAGAAAAGGAGGATGCAGACATGATATTGTTGTTGAGTATAATAAATAAAATAAGATATCATGTATATTTGGTCACACAAGATAAGGAGGTGATAACCCTACTAATTCTATCAAATGGCAAATTTAGAAAAGCATAAATACTGTGTCCTCTGGGTCCAGCACGGTGGCCTAGTGGCTAAAGTCCTCACTTTGAACACTCTGGATCCCATATGGGCGTTAGTTCAAATCCCCACAGCCTCACTTCCCATCCAGCTCCCTGATTGTAGCCTGGGAAAGTAACTGAGGATGGTCAAAGCCTTGGGAACCTGCACCCACATGGGAGACCTGGAAGATGCTCCAGGCTCCTGGCTTCTGATTGGCTCAGCACTGGACATTGTGGTCATTTGGGGAGTGAATCATCGACCGGAAGATATTCCTCTCTGTCTCTCCTCCTCTCTCTATATCTGACTTTGCAATAAAAAATAAATAAATCTTTAAAAATAATAATAATGTGTCCTCTGCTCTCTTCTCTCTAACCAGACCCCCGGCATTCAGGGTACCTTAATTTCATTCTCCTTAAGCCATTAAAGAAAAGTTTGTATGTGAGGACGTTAAAACCTAATAATCTGTAACATTTGAAAATAGCAGTAAAGTCTTCACCATTTGATAGGACTTCTAGAACTCATTATTTTGGAGAGTGATATTCTGTGTTTTAGCAACACCTGCATTAAATTACATTTCCAAAGTTGCCACCTGCCAGCAATTCAAACCTATTGAGTGTTTCCATATTTATTGTTCTGGAATTTGACCATTTTATTCCAAAAATCCTTCTTTGGAGCAAATCATGGTTGATTTGCCAGCTGACTTTACTCTATCAATAGGCACTATCAACTCACACGTATGTCTTCATCTGAAATTCTTAAAATGCTTTAATGTTGTAATGATGCCAAATGTCTTAAAATGTCAAAAAATAAATATGGGAAATTTAATGTTGGATAACACTGCTGATTAGCATAATAATAAATAGAGCATTTTACCATATATTTCTGTATTCTTAAATCTACACTGAATACAAACTTTACTGTATTCATTCATAAAATTACACTGTATTTACCACTTACATTATCACAGTACTTTAATTATTGAAATTCTGACCAATACTGAAAGAAAAGTCACAAATATTCGGTAAGAGTAAAGGCAAGATTTTGGAATGAGAAAAAATAATTTTGATGTACCAGTGTCTGAAGCAAGCACAAAGGGAGAAGACCAGATTCAATAAAATCATACATTAAAAATTACGTAAAACAAGACTGTAGTGGGCCCGGCGCGGTGGCGCAAGTGGTTAAGGTCCTCGCCTTGCACGTGCCCGGGATCCCATATGGGCGCCGGTTCTAATCCCGGCAGCCCCGCTTCCCTTCCAGCTCCCTGCCTGTGGCCCGGGAAAGCAGTCGAGGACGGCCCAAGGCTTTGGGACCCTGCACCAAGGCTTTGGGAACCTGCACCCGCGTGGGAGACCCAGAAGAGGCTCCTGGCTTCGGATCGGCATAGCATCGGCCATTGCGCTCACTTGGGGAGTGAATCATCAGACGGAAGATCTTCCTCTCTGTCTCTCCTCTCTGTATATCCGCCTTTCCAATAAAAAATAATAAAAATAAATCTTTAAAAAAAAACAAGACTGTAGAAAAATAAAAAGAATCATTTAGAATTATCACAAAAAGCAAATATCAACACATTCTGAAACTTTAAGGACATTGATAGAATTCTGGAAGCATACAATCTATCAAAATTGAGTGAGGAAGACACTGAAAACTTAAATAGACGGCCCAGGCGCAATAGCATACTGGTTAAAGTCCTCACTTGCACGTGCTAGGATCCCATATGGATGCCGGATCTAATCCCAGCAGCTCCACTCCGCATCCAGCTCCCTGCCTGTGGCCTGGGAAAGCAGTCAAGGATGGCCCAAAACCTTGGGACCCTGCACCTGCATGGGAGACCTGGAGCAGGTTCCTGGCTCCTGACTTCAGATTGGCACAGTAGCGGCCATTGTGGTCACTTGGGAAGTGAATCATCAGCCAGAAGATCTTCCTCTCTGTCTCTCCTCCTCTCTGTCATTCCTCCTCTCTGTATATCTGACTTTGCAATAAAAATAAATGTTAAAAAACTTAAATAGACCAATAACTATGACAGTGATTGAAAGACAAACACAGGTCCTACCAACCATGAAAAGATATGGGCCAGATTTCTTCACTGCTGAATTCCAGTGAACTTTTTTTTTTATTTTAAAGATTTATTTTTATTATTTTTTATTGGAAAGGCGGATATACAGAGAGGAGAGACAGAGAGGAAGATCTTCCGTCCGATGATTCACTCCCCAAGTGAGCGCAACGGGCCGATACTATGCCGATCCGAAGCCAGGAGCCTCTTCTGGTCTCCCACGCGGGTGCAGGTTCCCAAAGCTTTGGGCCGTCCTCGACTGCTTTCCCAGGCCACAGGCAGGGAGCTGGAAGGGAAGTGGGGCTGCCGGGATTAGAACCGGCGCCCATATGGGATCCCGGGCGTGCAAGGTGAGGACCTTAACCACTTGCGCCACCGCGCTGGGCCCCCAGTGAACTTTTTACTATGAACTTTCTTCATTTCTCAAACTAACAAACAATTGAAAGGGAAGGAATATCTACAAACCTCTTGTATGAGGCCAGAATAATTTTGATTCCAAAACAGAAAATGATACAGCAAAGATAACTGTGGACCAATATTCCTCATGTACATAGATGCAGAATTTTTCACCAAAGTACTAATTAATAGAATACACAAATTGTATCGGAAAGAACATTCACCCAGAACGAGAGGGATTCATCCCTTGTGTTAAGGTAAGGTTCAACACATGCGATTGTGTCAACAAATGCATACAACTGGGCCCGGTGTGATGGCGCAGTGGTTAAGGTCCTCCCCTTGCATGCCCGAAATCCCATATGGGCACCGGTTCTAATCCCGGCAGCCCCATTTCCCATCCAGCTCCCTGCCTGTGGCCCGGGAAGGCAGTCGAGGATGGCCCAAAGCTTTGGGACCCTGCACCCGCGTGGGAGACCCAGAAGAGGCTCCTGGCTTCAGACTGGCTCAGCTTCGGCCGTTGTGGCCGCCTGGGGAGTGAATCATTGGACGGAAGACCTTCCTCTCTGTCTCTCCTCTCTGTATATCCACCTTTTGAATAAAAATAAAATAAATCTTGAAAAAACAAAACGCATACAAAGAATAAAACACATGTCAACAAAGAATAAAAACCATGTGTCTATCTTAAATTAATATGGAGAAAACATTTGATGAGATACAACATAATTTCATGACAAAAACCTTATGCTGGGGCTGCAATGATGGTACTGCAGGATAATCCTCTGTCCTGTAGTACCAACATCCATATGGTTGGCAATTTGTGTCCAGCTGCTCCATCTCCAATCCAACTCTTTCTTTTGGCTTGGGAAGACAGTAGAAGATGTCCCTAAGTGCTTGGGACCCTGCAACCACGTGGGAGTTGGGAAGAAAATCTTGATTCCCAGCTTCAGACCAGCTCAGCTCTGGCCATTGTGGCTGTTTATGGTTTGAACCAGCAACTGGAAAATTCACTTTCACTCTCTCTCTCTGTAAAATCTGTCTTTTAAATTAAAATGAATAATCCTTCTAAAACTTATGCTGAAATTTATATGGGAACATAAGGGGACCCTAAATAGCTAAAACAAATAAAAACAAGACAAACAGGTGAAAACAGAGAGGCAACTTTCAGATTGTACTACAAGCAGTTGTAATCAACACAAGTCTCAAGGAATACATTCCATAGAAAAGTGCTGCATCACAAAAGCTGCTTCAAATTTATTATTCAAATCTGATTCCTTAATTTAGATGGAAATACACTTTGTTGGAAATCAGGTCTAATGGAGGTTTGAGAGCTTCCTTTACAGAAAACACTCTGCAAAGGGAATTTGCGCAACACATGGAACCTGTAATGGTAAGAGCCTAAACAATAGCCTAGACAATAGCTTGTTGTACCAGTGACAGCTGTTACAGCTTCTCAGGCTAGACTGAGAGAAGACAGTGATAGCCCTGATTTTTTGTTTTGTTTTTTTTTTGTTTGTTTGTTTGTTTTTTGTTTTAATCTTAGTTTATTAGGGTACAAAGGGTCACGGGCTACAGGGTGAAAGTGGGTAATATCATTGTTTCCACACTAATATAATCATTTTGCCCTATATCTGGAGTTATGGGGAGTAACAAAGGGAAAAGCCCCACCCTACTTCCCACCCATCCCCGATCCCCAACATGAGGTGCTCTCCAAGGGTCCTGCTCAAACAGTTTTGATAGTTCATCAGTTCTGGATTGCTGCCAGTCTCACTGTCCCAACCGCAGTGAAACCTATTCAGAGTCCATTGGCTGACAGTCTCTTGATGGTTGGGGTTCCAAGATCAGCAGTTCAGTTGGAGAAATATCCAAAGAAACTTCATCTGAGTTGATCCCAGATCTGATTCTTGAGTGAGTTTGCTAGCACAGACTCCAACACTGTTCGTCACACCAATCAGCTTATGCATATGCTGGTCGTTGCGATTGCTGGGTCCATTCGGCTTCCAGCCCTGTCTTCCTTGTGAACCAACGGGTGTTGTAGTCCAGCTCGATTCTACCCACTTCATACTTGGTCTTCATGCAAACCAGTTGAAGCTGCAGCCTAGTTGGGGCGACTCCCATGCTTCTGTGTGACCTAC
>NW_024465496.1:0-85652 GCF_017591425.1 Ochotona curzoniae
TGGGTCAGCAATGGAACAATGTAGAATAGGCAGGGCCAAGCAAACTTTAGCTCACAAGTGAAAGTAGAAATCAGAATGGAGCATAAGTCATACAGAGTTAGGATCTTACACCTACTGGTCTGCATGAGCCAGGGATGCTAGGCCACAGCATCTAAAGCAAAGGACTAGACAAGTTTGGGGCTATGCCAAGCTGGGTCAGAGCAATCACTGGCATGCACATGATTTATGGCTGGGAATAGGCCTGGTTAAGCAGCTAAGGGGACACACTAGCTGGGTTGGGGTTCCCACTGAGAAGCATGGGGAATGGAGTGGGAAATCCATTCTGGTCTGGGTATGGCTGCAGTCTCCATTTTTGTGGACTGGGATTGGATGCACCAAGCTGGGCTAGACTGTAGCACCATCTCATGCTCTGGAGGACCAGGGTAGATACAGGATGGACTATGCTTGATCTCTGCCCCTACTGAGCCATGTGTGAACTATGTTTGGGTATGGATGAATGTTGTCTGTGCTGAAACATCCAATAAGAACCAGAATGGGTTGAAGGCCAGTCAGGAAAGACCACTGTTCCTGCTACAACAGGAGATGAACTGAGTGGAGCTGGCTCATAGATGCACCAATATGTGGGATTTCTGGCATTGGGAGAGGATCTGATGGAGCAATCTGGGCAACTCCTCTATCAGGACAAAACCCTGAAAATATACGCAGGAAGCACAACAAGGAACAGCCCAGATCAGGTCAGGGAAAGGTACCCATTGACACATTTTGCACAGGTCAGGGGTGAACCAGGCTGAACCAGTTCACATTAGCTGTTGATGAATCCGAGCAACAGAATATTGTGGGTTGGGCTAGTTATGGTCGCAACCCAACCCAGCACACATTACAGCTGGGATAGGATACACGCTGGGCTGGGCTGGGCTTGACTGAAACCTGCATCAGTTGGAATTGGGGGTAGGCTGGACTGGAGCAGGCTACAGCACCAACTAGTAAATGCCGAGGTGAGGCAGGCCATGCCAAAAAGGGCCATAGCACTAGTAGGAACCAGGAAGGGAGAGGGTAAAACTTCTAGGGGGAATGTGGAGGGGTCCCCTGCTGGAATACCTCACACACTGGAGAGCATTTGTTGGGATGGGGACAGACCAGACCGGGGAGGCTACAATGCCTGTGGGCCTCATGCGAGCCAGATTAGGGAAGAGCCAGGATTGGTTGACTGTCCTTACTGGTGCTAGCAAAGATTAGAGTGGGTGAGGGTTGGTTGGGCTTTGCCACAGCATCAGATAGCAGATTAAGGCACTGGGAGCTAACTCTGTCAAGCCAAATTGCAGAACCATCTGGAGAGTGCATGATCCGGGTGTGGGAGTGGCCTAATAAGGAAAAAGTGGGCACCTCCTAATTGGGTTACCACACCCATTGAAGAGCACAAAAACCAGGACTGGGGCAGGGGAGGCTGGACAGAACAGCAACCACCAGGATATGTGTAGGCTGGACAGTGGAGCTTGTTGGGTTGAACTAGGTTTAATGCCAACTGACATGTATGAGAGCTGAATGAGATGTGGCACAGACTAAACTAGTCTGCTGTACATACTGGCAAGCATGGGAACTAGGGCAGGGGGCAGGTCAGGTGGGGTTTATTGTGGGTGACTTCAACAAGGCTGCAGTTCCCACTGGTTTATGGGAGGGCTGAGTGGGTGCTGGGCAGAATCACACAATTTTGAGGACCTCCTGCTTCTTCCCAGTGATTCTAAATACAGCAGCACATTATGTGAAGGAAAATCTCATAGAACAGCAAGGGAAGGTGCACACCGACTGGCAGTAATCAGGACAAGTTAATGCTACAGTATCAGTGCCCAGCCAGTGGGAACTGCTACTTAGCAATGTGATCAGATCTCAGTTAACACTACATGAAGACAATAAAGTCAAACCAAGTCCTAAAGAAACACAAAATAAGAGCACATAGAGGAAATGTTAGACTCCAATCCTTCTACCCTACCCATACTAAATACACCATTAGAATTTATTCACAATTTTGAAGCTAAAAATATTGACTCATGTGGAAAAGACTTGACATAATTAACATAGGAGAAACAAAAAGCAAGAAAAATAGTGTCACTTGTGTCAAAAGCTAAAGCAGGGCCCAGCCCGGTGGCCTATTAGCTAAAGTCCTCGCCTTGAACATGCCATGGTCACATGTGGGTGCCAGATCGCATCCTGGCAGCCCTGCTTCTCATCCAACTTCTTTCTTGTGTGTTGGAAAAGCAGTCAAGGATGGCCCATAGCCTTGGGAACCTGCATCCTGGGGGACACCTAGAAGAGGCTCCTGGCTCCTGCTTCAAATTGGCATGGCTCAGGCCGCTGTGGTCACTTGGGGAGTGAATTATCAGACGGAAGATGGTCCTCTCAGTCTTTTCTCTATATATCTCTGACTTTACAATGAAAGTAAATAAATCTTAAAAAAAAAAAAGAAAAAAGATGAGCACTTAAAAAAAAAAAAAAAAAGATGTAACATGTAAAGCTGCCAACTGCAGCATCAGCATCCCATATGGAATCAGCTGTTCCACTTCCAGCCCAGCTCTCTGTGAATCTCCTGGGAAAAGCAGTGGAAGATCAACCAAGTGCCTGGGCCCTGATCACCCACATGCAAGACCTGGAGGAAGCTGCAGGCTCCAGGACTCAGCTTGGTCCAGCACTGGTTATTTTAGCCACCTGTGTAGTGAGCTAGTGGGTAGAAGACCTCTGCAGCTTATTTTTTTTAAAAGATTGATTTATTTTTATTGCAAATTCAGATATATATAGTGAGAAAGTAGAAGAGACAGAAACATCTGCTGTCTGCTGATTCACTCCACAAGTTGCTGCAACTGCCGGCACTGGGCCAATCCGAAGTTAGGAGCCGGGGCTCTTCTGGGTCTCCCACATGGGTGCAGGGTCCCCAGGCCTTGGGCCGCTCATGAGTACTTTCCCAGGCCACAAGCACGAGGCTGGATGGGAATCGGGGCTGCCGGGATTAGAAGCGGCGCCCATTTGGGATCCCAGGGCGCTCAAGGGGAGGACTTTAACTACTAGGCCAAGGCGCCTGGCCCTTTCTTTTACTTGAACTCTCATTGGACATTAACAAATAAAACATTAAAAAAAAGAAAGAAAAGAAAATAAAGACATTTTTAAGATCCATTTATCGTACCATATCACTTTAAAAAAATTCAATTTAAGAAATCACAAACATCAATTATCAAGCAGAACTAGCATTTAGTCACCTTTGGGAATGGAAGGATCAAAGAGACGAAGACTTAAATTGACAAACGATTTTTTCAAATAGCTTGTCTGCAAAGTCGCTGTGCCACCCCAGGCCTCTGCCAAGCACAACACCAGCACCACATGCTGCCCCTCAACCTTGCAGCAAAACTCTGAGGAAAACAAGGCTGTTTGTTCTAACTGCTGGAGTCTGTGCTGGTCTGGTGTGAGCAACAAGAAAACTGCCCCAAACCCTTAGGAGGAGCTTCACTGAGGACTGAGCTGTGGGCTGGAGACGCTGTTGCTCAACTCAAAAAATGTAGGACAACTAAATAAAAAAAATCATCACCACCAACAGAAAAGTTTAAAGAAAAAAGAAATCAGACCCAGTTGAATGGCCTAGTGGCTAAAGTCCTCTCATTGAACGCACCAGGATCCCATATGGGCGCTGGTTCTAATCCCGGCAGCTCCACTTCCCATCCAGCTCCCTGCTTGTGGCCTGGGAAAGCAGAGGACGGCCCAGGCTTTGGGATGCTGCACCCTTGTGGGAGACCCAGAAGAAGTTCCTGGATCCTGGCATAGCATTGGCCATTGCGCTTACTTGGGGAGTGAATCATTGGACGGAAGATCTTTCTCTCTGTCTCTTCTCTCTGTATATCTGACTATCCAATAAATAAACAAATATAAACAAAAAGAAATCCCGCCCAACATGAAGGTCGAACTGTCCCTGGGCACTCCCCCTCCTCACTGCACAATGGGTTCCACTGTGAGTCCTAGTGTTCAAGGTCAGTGCTGCAGAGTGAGGACCCCAAGGTCCCCCTCCTGGCCCCCGCCCGCCCCGCGGCCTCAGGAGATGCTCTCACACACTCACCCTTCCCAGCTTCTCACCAGTCGGGTGTCCTGCACAGGCTCCTGCGGGGAGGGAGCTCACAGGGCAGCACTGGCTCAGCCACCTGCGCCTCTCCACCAGCACGACCAGCAACGCGGCTATGGCGGCGCCCACAACAACCTCCTGCCTGCTGCCACAGGGCTTCCTGGGCGCGCCTGATTGGACGACTACCACATACCTGAGCACTTCACAATGCGCAGCCAATCAGAATCACAAAGGGAGGAGGGGCAGTCAGGTAGGATTCTGGAGGGAGGGGGAGTGAGGGGCGGGGCTTCACCTCAGGCTGGAAGTGGCCTCCTCTCTTGCAGCTTGAGCCTTCCAACAGCAGGGGCCGCTGTCGCCTCTCACATCAGTCCACCTCCTGGCCTCTCCTTCCCTCTCTGCCTGGTGTTCATGTCTAGAAACTCTGAAATGTATTACAAGAGTCAGCAGATACATGTCACTGAATGTTCAACAGAATCTGAGACTTTTCTTTATGATAGTGTTTTTTTTTTTCCATTAGTTCTTTTGACTTTGTAAAATACAGATCTGACCCGGCAAGTTGGTCTAGTGGCTAAAGTTCTTGCCTTGAACACACCAGGATCATATATGAGTTCAGCTTCTAATCCCGCAGCCCCACTGTCTGCCCATCCAGCTCCCTGCTTGTGTCCTGAGACAGCAGTGTAAGACAGCTGAAAGCCTTGGATCTGGAGTAATTTCCTGGCTCCTGGCTTTGGATCGGTGCAGCTCCAGCTCATGCGCTCCCTTGGGGAGTGAATCAAAGGACAGAACATATTCCTCTCTGTCTCTCCTCCACTCTGTTTGCAATGAAACTAAGTAAATTTAAAAAACATACATATAACTGAATAATATTTGAAAATTGATATAAATTAATCTATTCAGTTTCATTTCTCCATTGTTCATTTCCCTATTAGTACTTTTTGTTTTCATATTGTTGCATATCTGTTTCTTATTAGTACACAGTAACTTGATGATATATAACAATCTTCTGCCCAGAAATCTTGCTTGATCCTCTCATTATTTTATGTTTGGTATTCCACAAAAGCGCCATTAGTGTATATTGATAATTTTATTGCTTAAAACATGACCATTCTGCTACAATTTCCTTTGTGTGTTTAATTTTCTGATTATACATCCACAACACTGTATGACAAAGCGAAGAGGGCTTTTCCTGATTCGATCAAGCAAAAGAAAACCTGCAGTGACATATGTAATTCATATTATATTTCCTATGTTATGTTATGTGATGTTATGTATTTTTGTAACTTAGTTTCCACAATTTATGGGTTTTGGTTGCTGTTTTAAAACAAATTTTTAGGGGTGTTTTAAAAAATTTTGTTGGAAAGTCAGATATGGAAAGAGGATGAGAGACAGGAAGATCTTCCATCCTCTGATTCACTCCCCAAGCGATCACAAAGGCCAGTGCTGTGCCAGTCTGAAGCCAGGAGCTCAGAGCCTCCTCCAGGTCTCCCATAGGGGTATAGGGGTCCAAGGCTTTGGACTGTCCTCAACTGCTCTTCCAGTCCACAAGCAGGGAACTGCATGGGAAGTAGGGCTGCTGGGGTTAGAACTGGTGCCCAAATGCAATCCCGGCACATACAAGTCAAGGATTTGGGCCATTAGGCTATTACCCAGGCCCTTATTTTAATACCTTTTACTCCTAAGTATTTCAGAAAATCCGCTCATAATCTTGTGAATGATTACAAGTTTTATGAAGGATGATGTTTAAATACCAGAAATTGATTATTTGCAAGGCATTTCTTTCTTAGTGATTTTACTATTTTTTTTTATTTTGATATTTACTTATTTATATATTTGTTGGAAAGACAGATTTACAAAGAGAAGGAGAGACAGAAAAAAATCTTGCATCTGCTGGTTCCCTTCACAAGTGGATACATCAGCCAGAACCAAGTAGATCTGATGTCAAAATCCTCATCCAGGTATTGTATGTGTATGTGGTCCCAAGGCTAGGTACCATCAGACTGCTTTCCCAGGCCACAGGCAGGGAGCTGGATGAGAAGTGGAGCTGCTGGGGATGAACAGGCACCAACACGGGATCCCAGCACATATACAAGCCAAGGATTTACCACTGAGCCATTGTGCCAGACCCCTATTATTTGTTAATCTTGATAATGGATTGCCACAATGGCTGGTTTTCACTAAATGGAACACAAACTTGAAGCTACACATGGATTTCCACCTACTGTGCTGGTTTATGTGACATGTTTTGTATTTCTTCCTGTCTGTCTCCTCATGTCTCTAGCCCTATATGCCTGTACCTAGGCCTGGACTTGTATATCTCGGATCTTGTTCCAGGGATTATGCAGTTTCAACACCTCACATGAATGCGACCTATACTCAACCTCACAGTTTGTCATTATAGAAATCTATCATTTGGGCCTGGCACGGTAGCCTAGTGGCTGAAAGTCCTTGCCTTACATGAGCCAGGATCCCATTTAGGCACTGATTTCTGTCCTGGTGGCCCCATTTCCCATCCAGCTCCCTGCTTGTGGCCTGGGAAAGCAGTGGAGGATGGTCAAAACTTTGGAAATCTTACCAGCACTGGAAACCTGGAAGAAGGTCCTGGCTCCTGATTTAGGATCAGCTCAGCTCTATCTTTTGCAGCCACTTGGATATTCCTTGTGCCTACATCATAAAAGAGCTGCCTGTAGAGCGGTATTATTTACTCTGCCCAAGAATTAGCAATTACACTGTGCTCTACCTACTTCTCACATCTCACTCCTTCCTTCACCCTCCTCTGTCCGAAGTTCCCTAGCTAGCTTTCCTCACTGAGAATCTGAGCAGCCACAACCACTTCTCCCCCTCCTCCTCCCTCTTCCTCTGCTTGAAACTGCAGTTTTCCCAAGGTTTAAGCATTTTCTTTTCTTTTTCATACACTTCACCCACCTCTACCCCTAATCCAGAGGCATGCATACACAGGACAAGCTAAGTAACAGCTACCTACAAACAAAACAAAACAAAACAAAACACAATGTTACTTGCCAAACTTGTACAGTAACTTGCTATAACAGAGCCTTCCAAAGGCAATGAATATTCAACCAGAGATTTCTACAGATTAAATTTTGATTTAGGACCTGGCGTGTTGGCCTAGCAGCTAAAGTTCTCGCCTAGAATGCGCCGGGAACCTCTTGGGCATTAGTTCAAATCCAGGCAGCCCTGCTTCCCATCCAGCTACCTGTTTGTGGCCTGGGAAGGCAGTCAAGGATGGCCCAAAGCATTGGGACCCACCACCTTTTCCCCTACGCCCACTACTCTGGGGTGGAACCAGTCTGTCCCAGCCCTCTTGCATGGCACTCTGCCTGAGATGCAGGGCCAGACCCACACACCGGCCTACACTGCCTCCAGCATTCCTGCCCTGTCACAGGCCTACTTGGAAGGAGACCCCTAACACTCAGTCCACCTGGATCTCTGCTCCACAGGTGGCTTGAAGACAGACAGAATCAGTCAGCTCTGCCTGCTCACCCTGAACCTCTAGCGCTCATCAGGATGGCACTCCAGGGTCAAGTCAGCATAGATGGAGCCACATCCCCCTAGCCTGCCTGCTGAGTGCTCCAGAGCTTCAAGGGCTAGGTCAATGATCTCCTCGCCTCTAACCCTCCCACTATGACTGCTGCTCCAGGGTCAGTCACACTCTGCCTGCAATCCACCCCCTCCCAACAAACACACAAACACAAAGCTGGATTCTCTGCTTGCTGTAGCAGAACCAGGTCGGCTCTGCCAGCCACCCAGCGCCCCCAGCAGGCTGCTTGCCCACCTGCCACTCCACAAGCTTGCCCTGCTCAGGCAGCTGATACACCACTGCTGAAAGGACCTGCTCTTTCAGCAGCGGTTTCCGTGCCCCCTACCCTGCCTGCTGTCCATTTCGCTAACAACCCATCCTCCAAACCTCTCTTCCCAGCTTGCATGGAAGCCATTCCAGGTTTAGGTGGACTCTGCTGGTGCCTCATGCCCCTCTAGGCCTTCCTCCTCCACAGCCCCCTCCTGAGGTTCTAGGGCTAGGCCTCTTCAGTTTTGCTTCACGTGCTCCAGCTCACACACACCATCCACTCTAGGGCCATGCCATCCAAGCCACCTAGGTCAGTGCATCCTGCACAGCACCCTTAGCTCGCAGGCCACACTGTCCCACACACTGTGTGCTCCAGGGTTAGGCAGGTTCAGCCAGTGTCACACACCCCGCACCCCCACTCTGGGCCTGGACCCTATCAGACAGCATGCTATGCGCCCGAGTCCTCTCACTGTGCCAGCTGTTCACTTGGACCACACCCCGTGAGTGCCCGGACTGCCCAACATCCACTGTCTCTTCCAGGTCCATGCTGCACTGATTTTAACAGCAAAACCAGGCCAAGGAAGGACACCATCAGCTGTAAGCCGCCTGCCAGGGCCATGTGTGCTTGAACAGCGACTCCACCCTGCCCACTGTCCACTCCTGTACATAGAGGGCTTAGCTGGTACCCCATGTGTGCCAGACATGCACACTGTGTGCTCCAGGGACAAGGGGTCATGACGGCAAGCCGAGGACCAAAGACGAGCACCGGCACCTTGTTCTGGGCCAGGTCAGGCAAGCTGCTGTACTCTACACCTGCTGTCCTCCCACCATCTACTTCAGAGACAAGTTCTCCTGGCCAGTGTCCCTGCTCCCACAGCACTGTAATCATCTACTTCAGGGCCAAATTATGCTGGGGGAAGGGTGCACCTCCAACACGCTCCCTCCATTGCCCCACTTGCCCATCCAGGACCAGGCTTGGTGAGCCAGAGCCAGTGCACCTCTAGCCCAAGTGCACTGTCACACTGTCCACCATTCACTGCTGAGAGCCAGTCAGGCTCAGACAGTTCTCTCAGTGCTGGGTCCCAACTGCCGTCCACCCTTCCCCTGTCCCTGCCAACCCCAGCCTGCATGCCCTGAGTCCCCTGCACCACAACATACCCACCCTGTCACCTTATTTGTCCTTCCAGTGGCATGTCCCACATCCATAGCCCTTCTGCAAGCTCCTCCAGGCCAGGCCAGAAGGGTAGCCCTTACACTCAACTCTAGCCTGTCTACCCACAAGGACTTCCCGCTGCCCCAAGGCAAGGTGTGATAGAGCTGCAAGGAATTTGAAACAAAATACCACAGCAACAACCTTGCTTCTTGTCTCACATGACACAATTTTCATGCAGACAACTCCAGTTTGCAAAGCAGGATTTATTTCATAAGAGGAAGGAGAACAATTTCTGCCCTAGTGGCAAGACAGGGCTCCAGGAGAGGAAAGACCCGAGAAAACAGTCAGAACAGTGTTTTATGTACCATCTGAGAGAGGGTTTCACATGAGTCACCCCAAGGGCAGAGAGAAAGAAATTTATTTGCAATGGACAGTAAAGTCTACCAGTTCGTCAGAAACAAAAGAGTAAGACTAGTGGCTTCCTTCTCCCAATGTTGTAGGGTAGTCAACTATTTCAGGGTCACCAGCTTGAAAGACACACCCCACCCCACCATCTAGACTTTCCCTTCTGCCCACCTAGGATGCTCACCTATCATCACCTGGAACCTGAGAGGGGGAGGCATTGCATTGCTGTGTAACCACTCCCATTAAATCAGGTCTTTCCTCCCTTGGAGCCCCTCCTGCTGCTAGGGCAGGCTACCTTCTCTCTGCCTCTTAAATAAACTCTGCTTTGCTAACTAGAGTTGTCTACATGAATATTTTTTCACGAAAGAAGAAATAGGATGTTGCAGTGTTTCATGTTGATTTCCTTCCACAATAGCCTGCTTTGCCCTGCAGCAGTGGGAAGGCTATGGGTGTTGGCAATCTAGAAATGAGTGTTGGAGTCCAAGCCCTTCTGCCCCTGGAGGAGCTTCCAGGTAGGCCAGAGGTGTGGGATAAAACACTGGAGGGTCAGGTGAGGTGGCAGAGTGGGCATATTTTGGGGCAGGGGACTCAAGGCGTGCAGGCTGGGGCTGCAGGGTCACTGGCAGAAGGGGCCTAGCCCTGGAGCGGCTGGCAGCACAATGCATACTGAGGGAGTGGGATCACTGGCTGCCCTTCTTTCCTCTCTCCTCCGTGCAATTAGGTCTGGCCCTAAAATGGAGGACTACAGTGCTTCATGAACAGGGACACTAGCCAGGATGTCTTGGCTATGAGACAGATGGCAGGCAGAGAGGGGACTCATAGTGCACCTGCCTGTCCAGCTTGTCCCTGGAATTGTGGCCAGTGGGTGCCTTAGGCTCTGGCCTTACTGCCATGACGCATTGGCTCTGGAATGCACAGTGTGTGTACTGGGGGCACATGTGGATACCGACCAAGCAGCATGTGGGGCTGAGTGAACTGTGAGCCATGGCTGAGGGGTGCACTGGCCTAGGTGGCTTGCATGATGTGGCCCTGGAACAGATGGAATGCATGCTCAGGTCTGTGAAGTGCTGTCTGAACAGGCCTGGCCCTAGATCAGCAGAAGAGGGCAATGGTGAGGCAGGATTAGATGTGTGTGGAGCACCAGTTGAGCCCACCTGATCCTCGAGTGGCTTGCAGGCAAGCTAGGAAAGAGGGGTGTGGTTAAGGGGAACAGGGTTGTAAGTGTAGTACACATATGTCAAACTGGGAGCACGGGGAAGCAGCTAAACATGCAGCCGTGGTCTATGGGCTGCTAGCAGAGCAAACCTACCTTACCATGGGCTGGCAGGTGGGCAAACAGCCTGTTGAGGTGCCAGGTGACTGGCAGAGCCCACCTGGTTCTACAGCAGCAAGTGGAGCAGCAGGGCAGGTCTTGGGCAGAGTGGGCCTAGACCTGGAGCAGTGGGAAGCATAGAGATATAGGGGTCATCAGACTGGCCCTTTTGGCTTTGGAGAAGATGCCAAGCTGGCAAAGGGAGTGGGGCCACCATTCATGCTGGGCAGGCCCTGGAGTGGCCATCCTGGGACATGTCAGAGGTGCAAAAGAGGTGGCAAGCACTGGATGATTCTACCTGCTCTGGAGATAGCTGCAGCAAGCAGGATCAGGTGGGCTAGAGGCAAGGTGTCTCTCTCCAAGCAAGCCTGTCCCTGCAGCAGGGGACAAGGCAGGAGTGCTAGGGGAAGTGTAGGTGCTGGGTCGGGGGAGTCTGGTGTTGGAATGCAGGCAGAGTGTGGTACATGAAGGTTGGGGTCCATGAACTCTGGCCCAGGAGGCCTGGCTCCATCCAGGAAAACACGTCTTTGTGTCGGGTGGGGTGTGGGTGAAGGGGAAGCAGAGACCAGCCCAGACTAACGAGCGTGGCAGCGGCTGGTGGGCAAGAGGCTGTCTGAAGAAGTAGGTGGCCGAATTGGCCTGTCCATAAGGCTGTGTGCCAGGCAGGTGTGTTACAGGCACACTGGGGATGTAGACAGGGGGTGGACGCAACCTAACTGCCTGGCCCTGACCAGCAGGTTGGTGAGGTATACCTGCTGTGGTGCGGGATGATGTGGCAAAGACGACCTAGACCTAGAGCAGCCTACGGGGTGACAGGGTGGCCTGAGAAGTGTCGCAGGGGATGCTGGCAGAGCTGTCTTGGAGCAAGTGAGGGCAGCTGTGAGCACATGGGGCGCTGGCTGAGACCACCTGGCCCTGGTGCAGTGGGCTTGTGGGAGGGGGCATGCTAGAGACTCACTGTGGGCCAGCATAACCCAACTGGGCTGGGAAGGGTTGGCATGTAGGTAAGGGTTGCTGGGGATGCCAGCAGAACCTCAAGAGCCTGGAGTGGCATGCGGGGCAAGTTGGCTACAGATGCAACTCGCAGCGGATCAGCCATGAAGTGAACAAACTAGAAATCAAAGTACCAGGACATGACAGAGAATGAGCTCTGGGACGCAGCCTGCTTACACTTCACAGGGAGACCCACACTCAACAGCTTCCCCACGTTCCCAGGCTTTTGCCCCCTTTAGAAGCTATCTAGGAGGCCCATGTCAGTATTCTAGCAGCTAAAATCCTCCCCTTGCACGCACCGGGATACCATGTAAGTGCTGCTTTTCATCACGACGATGACCCTGATTCCCAATCAACTACCTACATCTTGCCAAAGCAGTGAAGGACACCTGAAACCCTTGGGAACCTGCATCCATGTCGAAGACCCAGAAGAGGATCTAGGCTCCGAGCTTTAGATCGGTGCAGCTCAGGCCTTTGCAGTCACATGGCGACTGAATCAATGAACAGAAGATCTTCCTCTCTGTCTCTCCTCTCTGTGTATCTGCTTTCCAAATAAAAATAAAATGAAATTTTAAAAAGGACACTTCTCCCAGACATTGAGCACAAGTGATACTAACTTTTTATTAAACAAGTCAAATACACTCACAACTTTTTGTACCCTTTAACCACCAGAATTAGACCACTGCAAACATTCCCTAAAATAACTTATGAAAACAGTCACAAACACACTCACAAACTGATAAGTGCTCTAGCCCACCAAAATTTTACCTTCACAAAGATTCATTGTTGGTGCAAATTACCCTTTGACTAAACCAACTTGTGGATGCAAAATGAAACTGCTGTGTATCCCAAGCTCATGACCCTAGGATGTACCTGGGCCTTTGCCAAGGTTTTACTCCCTAGGTAGCCAAGGCTGAGAGAACCTAGAGTGTATTAATCATTTCTTTAGATGATATTAATACGTCATCAAGGAATGGATCACTGGATGGGTAAAGAAAATATTAATGCTCCAAAGGGTTAGCTATCTAAACTGGATGAAGCACCAAGAATGCCCTCAGGTTTTAGGGCATCAGCTGCCACTCTGAATGATAACCCCCACCCAATCTATTGCTATCTTTCAGGGGGAATGAGTGAGAAAGAGGATAAGACAGCCACACTTTGTTGTTACAAGTGTTTTGAAACTCAGCAAAACAAAGAGTGTACTGAGGACCATGAAAATGTATGAATGGGGGAAAAAAGTTGAAGAATGTCTAACAGATAATTTAGTCTTTTTCTTACTTAAAGGCAGACTTTTTCATGCACTCTCCCACTTCCAAAATGCCTACAACAGCCACAGCACCAAAAATAAGTCAAATAATTTGCACACTGGTACCCAAACCACTGTCTGCTGCCTCCCAGCCTGGACAGTGGCTGCACACAGCATATCCACAGAAAGGAAACCCAGGCATTCTGATGGAGACACAGGAGTCCCAATGTCATCTGAACCACAGTCACACACACCGACACAGGGCAGAGATGCCTTCCTGTGCTGTGTCAGGTGTCCATTTTCTGCTTTTTTCCCACACCTATTGTTCACAACAAACAGTTCTTCTAAACAGCTAATGCTTATTTTGTGAGATAGAAATTAAAAAAAAAAAAAAAAGACAAATTACGGAATTGTATCTTGGAGGAAATAGTGAATCCTGGTGTGATTTTCAGGGCGCAGAGCAGCACTTGGCATTGAGGCAAGAATTCTGGACATTCAGAGATTTATTCCCTTCCTTAATGGTCTCTGCTGAACCTGAATTATTCCCTCTACAACTCATGGGGAAATTTTATCCCAGTTGGGAGAACTTAAGGGAATGGGTGACAACATACCAAAAGCAATCAGGATAGATCAGTAGTGCTGCCTTCACAGCTCCTTCCTCAGCTTCTTCTAGAGAAGCCCCTTTGCGTGAGTCCCCATGCACTCCCTTTGCTTGTTTACAAGGTCGCTGTGCCACCCCAGGCCTCTGCCAAGCACCACGCCAGCACCACATGCTGCCCCTCAACCTTGCGGCAAAACTCTGAGCAAAACAAGGCTGTTTGTTCTAACTGCTGGAGTCTGTGCTGGTCTGGTGTGAGCAACAAGAAAACTGCCCCAGACCCTTAGGAGGAGCTTCACTGAGGACTGAGCTGAGGGCTGGAGACGCAGTGTCTGAACTCAAAATCCGGACCAAATGAAAAAAAAAAATGTATTAAATTGGGGGAAAAAAACGAAAAAAAGAAGGAAGTCAGGAAGGAAAAACGGGAAGAGAAAGAGAGACTGAGAGAGAAAAGAAGAGAAGAGAAGAGAAAGAAGTGGAAAGAAAAGAATACAAAAGAAAAGAAGGAAACAGAAGAAAGAAATATAAAGAAAAGCACAGCAAAGAGAAAAGAACAAAAAAGGAAATCGTGCCCAACATGAAGGTCGAACTGTCCCTGGGCACTCCCCCTCCTCACTGCACAATGGGTTCCACTGTGAGTCCTAGTGTTCAAGGTCAGTGCTGCAGAGTGAGGACCCCAAGGTCCCCCTCCTGGCCCCCGCCCGCCCCGCGGCCTCAGGAGATGCTCTCACACACTCACCCTTCCCAGCTTCTCACCAGTCGGGTGTCCTGCACAGGCTCCTGCGGGGAGGGAGCTCACAGGGCAGCACTGGCTCAGCCACCTGCGCCTCTCCACCAGCACAACCAGCAAGGCGCCTATGGCGGCGCCCACAACAACCTCCACCAGCCTGCTGCCACAGGGCTTCCTGGGTGCGCCTGATTGGACCACTCCCACACACCTGGACTACACATGACATCACAATGTGCAGCCAATCATAATCACAAAGGGCAGAGGGGCAGTCAGGTAGAATTCTGGAGGGAGGGGGAGTGATTGGTGGGGCTCCACCTCAGGCTGGACATGGCCTCCTCTCTTGCAGGGGCCGCTGTCGCCTCTCACATCAGTCCACCTCCTGGCCTCTAATTCCCTCTCTGCTTCAGGTTCAAGCCTGGATACTGATAAGTACAAGTGTCTGCAGATACACCTCACTGAATGCTCATCACATTCTGGAACTTTCTTATTTATATAGGCGTTTTTTTTTTCATTTGTTCATTTGAATTTTTGAAATTCATAACTGAGGGTCTGGCGGTACTGTGTAGTGGTTAAGGTCCGTGCCTTGCATGCAAGAGGTTCACACATAGATTATGGTTCTAGAACCGCTGGCCCTGCTTCCTACTCTTCTCCCTGCCTGTTGCCTGGGAAAGCAGTCAAGGGCGGCCCAAAGCCTTGGGAACCTGCACCTGCGTAGGAGACCAGGAAGAGGCTCCTGGCTTCGGATTGGCTCAGCTACAGTTGTTGCAGCCATTTGTGGAGTGAATCATTGGACATAAGATCTTCCACTCTGTCTTTCCTCTTTGTATATCCACCTTTCAATAAAAATGAATAAATCTTTTTAAAAATGCAGAACTGAAGAAAATTAGAAATTATAATATCTTCAATCTCATTTCTCCTAGTTATGTTCATTTCCTGCTCTGTATTTTTTTTTCATAGTGTTTCATCTCTTTTTTTTTTAAAGATTTATTTGTTTTGTTTTTTTTTTTTTATAAAGTCAGATATACAGAGAGGAGGAGAGACAGAGAGAAGATCTTCTGTCCGATGATTCACTCTCCAAGTGGCCACAATGGCTGGAGCTGTGCCAGTCTGAAGCCAGGAGCCCAGAGCCTTTCCCATCTCCAAATGGATATTGGGTCTCAAGTCTTGGGGCCATCCTCAACAGCTACACAACCACAAGCAGAATGATGGATGAGAAGCAGGGTTGCTGGGATGAGAATTGGTGCTCATATGGAATCCCAGTGTGTACACGGCAAGGACCTAGGGCCACTAGGCTACTACCCTGGCCCCTGTTTTAAACCATCTTATTCCTAAGTATTTCAGAAAATCCTCTCATGATCTCATGGAAGATTACAAGTTTTGTGAAGAATTGTGTTAATATTCCTGAAATTGATTATTTATATAGCATTTCTTTCTTAATGACTTTCACGACTTTAATTTGGGACTTATCTATTGGAAATACAGATTTACATAGAAATGCAGAGACAGAGAGAAAAGGCTTGAATCTGCTCGTTCCCTTCACAAGTGGACACAATAGCCAGAAACGAGTTGATCTGAAGCCAGGAGCCTCATCCAGGTATTCCATGTGTGTGCAGGCTCCCAAGGCTTTGGGACATCATCTACTGCCTTCCAGGGCACAGCAGGGAGCTAGATGGGAATTGGAGCAGATGGGACATGAACTGGTGCACATATAGGATTCCAGCATATGCAAGTAAAGGATTTAGCCACTGAGCCATCGTTCGAGACCCGTATTTTTTGATAATTTTGTTAATGCATTGCCACAATGGCTGGTTTTCAGTATACGCAAGGAAACGCAAACTTGAGACTATAAATGGATCCCCACCTACTGTGCTGCTTTATGTGACATGTTCTGTATTTCTTCCTGTGTTTTAGAAACTTATACCAGCCTTGTCTGCCTCCTCATGTCTTGAGCCCTGTATGCCTGTAGCTAGGCCTGGATTTGTATATCTCTGATCTTGTTTCAGGGGCTATAGGTTATCTGCTTTTCAACACCTCACATGAGTGCAACCTGTGTTCATCCTTGTATTTTGTCATTATAGAAATCTAACATTTATGCTTGGTACAGTAGCCTAGAGGCTAAAAGACCTTGCCTTAAACTAGCAAGGATCACATTTGAGCAATTTTTCTTGTCCTGGTATCCCCATTTCCCACACAGCTCCCTGTTTGTGGCCTGGGAAATCTGTGGAAGATGGTACAAAGCCTTGGGAATCTTACCAGCACTGGAAACCTGGAAGAAATTCCTGACCCCTAGTTTAGGATCAGCTCAGCTCTGGCCATTGCAGCCACTTGGATATTCCTTGTGCCTACAGCATAAGCCAGTTGCCTGTAAAGCAATATTATGCAATCTAATCAATAATCAATGTTTCCCTCCATCATCTTACCTGTCTAAATCACACTGTGCTCCAACTACTTCTCACATCTCACTCCTTCCTTCACCCTCCTCTGTCTGAAGTTCCTTGCTAGCTTTCCTCACTGAAAATCTGAGCGACCACAACCCCTTCTCTCCCTCCTCCTCCCTCTTCCTCTGCTTGAAACTGCAGTTTTTCCAAAGTTTAAGCATTTTTGTTTCTCTTTTGTTTACTTCACCCACCACTACCCCTAATCCAGAGGAATGCAGTACAGGACAAGCTAAGTAACACCTACTTAGAAACCAAACCAATCCAAACAATTACTTGCCAAGCTTGTTCAGTATCTTGCTATAACAGAGCCCTCCTGTGACGCTCATTTATCATCACCTGGAACCTGAGAGGGGGTGGAATTGCATAGTTCTATAATCTCTCCCCTCACAATCCCCAATAAAGGACCATGATATGGAGGGGCTCAATCTTTTGGTCCTGTGCTTCCCTCACTCTTGCACTCCAACTCTGGGCCTCCCTAGTACCTGCTTGCTTTCTGGCTTCCCGTGGAGAAAATCCAAAAACAGGTAGTCCTTGAGAATGGCCTCTGTATGTCTGTATTCCTCACCCTTTTTTCACCATCCAAGATGTATAATAAGTGGCAATGTGAGATGAAATTCCACTATTAAAATTTCATTTTGATCCCATCTTTACACTACTTTCTAATCACTAAAGGCATGAAAACAGTCACATCAAGCAAAAAGGCACCCCCAGCACACACACACACACACACACACACACACACACACACACACTCAGCTGTTCTGAAGGAACAACCAGACTGCAAAGACCAAAAGTTCAAACAACAAGGTGAAGTTCACACTGCATTTGGTAGTAAGAGAACAACTGCTGGGTGGGAGACCCTGGAGGTGCTCCTGGCTCCTGGCCTTGGATCAGCTCAGCTCTACTGTTGCTGTTGCTGGGGAGAGAGCCAGGGGATGAAAAGATTTTTCTTTCCATCTCTCCTTCTCTCTGTAATTCTGACTTTACAACACAAACAAATCTTCAAAATAACAACCACCTGTGATGTCACTGGGACTCTCCTCTAACACACACACACACTCCATTATTCTCTCTGTTCTATATCTATATTTATCTATCTATCTATCTATCTATCTATCTATCTATCTATCTCTCTATCTATCTCTCTATCTATCTATCTATCTATACACACATTTAGTAGAAAGTTTGACTGAAAGAAAGCACAATGATCCAAAGTGCTTGAATGGTGTGGGAGAACAGTTACTTGTATTTCTTTCCTCCTGCAGATGTGCACATCACAAAGATCCAGACTGGACAGCACCAAGTGGCCCATCAGGCTCTGTGTTTGCCCATCTTGCACTGGCACAGCACTACCCACCACTACTGGAGGTTTTACGGGAAGTTCTAAAATAATAGTTTCTTCTTCTTTTTTTTTTTAACAGTGTCTTGAGACTGTGATATGTAGGTCAAAGCCTAGTGGTTAGATTCCCCATCTTGCATGTGCTAGGATCCCAATGGGAACTGGTTCATGTCCTCACTGCTCCACCTCCCTTCCAGGATCGTGCTTATGACCAGGGAAACCAGTTGAGGACGGCTCAAAGCCCTGGGACCCTGCACCCACATGGAAGGCCTGGAAGAATTTCCTGACTCCTGGCTCCTGGCCTTGGATTAGCTCATCTCCAGCCATTTTAGCCACTTGGGAGTGAACCAGCAGATGAAAGATGTTTCTCTTTGTCTCTCCTGTAAGTCTGCCTTTACAGTAAAAATAAATAAATCTTATGAACAAAAACCAACAAATGTACAGAAATAAATTAAATGAAATTAAGGGCAATCATAACACTAATTTAAAACCATATGCTCCTCAGATGTGGTTGTTGCCATTGGCGCAGATCACTGTGTCCTTCCAACTGCTAAGGACAGAAATGTGTCTCCCAATATTTTGTATCATGAAGGGTAGACCACAAATGTGACTTTATTGTAAGACAGCACTTTTGAGAAGCTAATTAGCTGGGTCTGCCTGGTATCCTGTCGCTAAAGTCTTTGCTTGCATGGGCTGTGACCCCATGTGAGTGCCAGATATTGTCATGGTTTTTCCAATTCCATTTCAGCTCCCAGCTTGTGGCCTGGGAAAGCAGTAGAGGATGGCCCTGTGCTTTGGGACCCTGCACCTGCAAGGGAGACCTGGAAGAAGCTCTGAGCTCCTGCCTTTGGATTGGTTCACGTTTGGCCGCTGCAACCTCTTGGGGGTGTGACCCAGCCGCTAAAACATCTTTCACTCTGCTCTCTTCTCTGGAAATCTGTCTTGCCTATTAAAAAAAAAAAAGAAAGAAAAAAAAAAAGAAGTCAATTAGCAGCACGTCTGTGAAATCCTGTTGCAAACTGACTTGGTTTCCTTTAGAAAAGAATGCACAGGAACCAAGACAACACAATGTGAGGGTATAGAAAGATGGAGGCTGTGAGTTGGTCAGAGAGAGACACCTCAGAAGAAGCCGAGACTATTATCATCTTGCTCTTAAATCTTTGATCATTAAACCATAAGATTGGTGCCTCGCATCCTCCACCTTTGAACTGACACTAAGGCAGTGGGTTTGTGTGGGTTTGGCCGAGCAGACTTGCAGAGTGACTGGGGATGGCAAAGGTGGGGGTATTCAAGGCCCTAGACGATCATGCCCATGCAGGCAAAACAATCCTGGGGATTTTCTCATGTGTTTGGTCCCAGGAGCTGTGGAGGAGGGGAGGAGAGAGCCCTAGCTTAGCTTGCTGGCATGGTCTGCTGGTGGACTGGGTTTGAAGAACTATGAGTGGGGCTAGATATTGGTGGTGAGACAAGGTCTCAGGCCAGCCGACATTCCAGGAGCTTGGGACACTACTGGGTGGGCAGTGCTCCAGGCCAGCACACCACCCCACTGCTAGACTGGGCTTCAGACGACTAGGCTGTGGAAACCATGCACTCCCAAGTGTAGGGACTGTGGATTGCTTGGGGAAGAGGGTAAGGGGATGTGTGGGAGGCAGGACCACTGAAGGAGTATGTTGCAGGTGAGGAATGAATTCTGAGGGACTTCTACTGACAAAACAGCTGTACTTGCAGGTAAATGTCCAATGGTTCATTCCCCAAGTGGCCACAATGGTTGGAGCTAAGCCAATCTGAAACCTGGAGCCAGGAGCATAAGATTTGTGGTTCAATTTCTATAGCAGGAAATTCTCCCAAGGAAAACAGGAGGAAGACAATATATTCTGGAGCGTGGCCTACCAACTGCATATACCCAGTAATAGTTCTGCTTGCCCACTCTCTTACACAACTGGAGCTGATCAAGCATTACAACCCTAAAAGCCTGCAGTCCCTGAGTGTCACGCAGTGCATTGCATTCAAAATATCTCTACTAGACTCTGTGAACTTTGATTCTAAGCATACTTGCCAAGAGCTAGATATAGTTATTTAAGCTTGTCTAAGATGAAATATAAAATGCTATGGGAACAGATTAAAAGTTTCATGATTTTCTTCTACTAGAACAGTGACTTATACACAAACCCCTGATGTTGAAGAAGGATGAATAGGGGAAATATCTGCTGATTCAGAGCAGGGGCAGATGACAGAAGGCAAAGGAAGTAAATAACCAGGGACAGTGAAAGAGACGTTTGCAGGGGGAAATCTGCAAGAAGAAAGACAGGGCATGCCAAGCAGCATGGAAAGTGCAACCACACAGCAACAAGTGGGTACACAGCTCCTGAAGCCAAGCTGGAAGAGATCCCAGCTTCACGATAACCAAGGGAGCAGCTGACACCCCACTGAGGCATAGAAGCATGGTTTAAAGGTTATAATCATCAAATTTGCAAGTAACACAGTCGTCCCCCCTTCAGAATTTACTCAAATGAAATGCAATCAGCATACAACAGTTTTTCATACGTTCATGTTCACAAAGCTCAACTGACCACAGTTAAAAGACAGAATTAATTCAGATGTCCATCAATGGAAGACCACATTAAAAGAATGTGGTATATTTACATGATTGAATTTTGCTCAGCTAAAAGAATGAACTCCTGTCTTTCGAAACAAAATGATGCAATTGGGAACCACTATGCTTAGTGAAATAAGCCAGTTCGAAAAAGACAAATTCTCTATGATAAGTGGTAACTAATAAAAAGTACAAAAATATAAAAGTGAGGGGCCCAGTACAGTGACTAAATTGGTTAAGAATCTGCCTTGCAAGCAGCAGGATCCCATATAAGTTGTTGGTTTGTGTCCACGCTGCTCCATTTCCCATCCAGCTCCCTGTTTGTGACCCAGGAAGACAGTGGAAGATGGCCCAAGGCCTTAGGACCCTGCACCCTTATGGGAGAGCCAGAGGAATTTCCTGGATCCTGGCTTCAGAATGGCTCAGCTTCAACCACTGATAGAGACTACAGCAGATGGAAGATCTCTCTGTCTCTCCCTCTCTCTCTGTAAATCTACTTTGCCCAACAAAAGCAAATCTTTTTCAAAATGGAGAAGTAAGATGGACATCAGAAATTCCTGCTTACAGCCTTTATCTATACACCTTAAGAACATTAAGTTTTTGTCTTGGTTTTGTTTTCTGTTTTCAAGTTGTTGAGAGTATTAAACCTCTGAGAAGTGAACTCAAAGCATACCATTATAAAAATATAGGAAAGCAATAAGACAGAGCAAGGATGAAGAACACAGCGAGGGAGGACAGAGAACACAAGGAGGGAGGACGGAGAACACAGAGAGGGAGGATGGAGAACACAGGGAGGGAGGATGGAGAACACAGGGAGGATGGAGAACACAGGGAGGATGGAGAGCACAGGGAGGATGGAGAGCACAGGGAGGATGGAGAGCACAGGGAGGATGGAGAGCACAGGGAGGATGGAGAGCACAGGGAGGATGGAGAGCACAGGGAGGATGGAGAGCACAGGGAGGATGGAGAGTACAGGGAGGATGGAGAACACAAGGTGGGAGGATGGGGACCACAGGGAGGGAGGTCATGGAGACAGTATCCTGACACTTCTGTGCTGTGAAATCTGCAGCACTTGTTCTGTTTATATCAATGAAATAATTTTTAAAAACCACAAAATGAGAAAAGCAACTCTTTCAAGAAATGCCTAAAAACAAATGTAGAAATACAAGAAAGAAAAAGACAACATAACTCCTTAAAAGAAACATGCCAATATTAGAATACGAATATTTAGAGGCTGATGAAATGCATGATTATAATTAAAAAAAAAAACAAACTGAAAAGAATCCTGGGGAAAAGCCCAGTCTCTTCAACAAATGCTGTTGGGACAACTGGAGGCAGCTTGCAGAATAAAGAAGCAAGACCCACACTGTCACACTGTACAAAAATCAGCTCTAAATGGATCAAGGACAGAAATCTGCACTCAGAAACCATCAAGCGATTTAAGGAAAATATGGGAAGCACTTTCCGAGAAACAAGAAAATGGAAAGAATTCTTAGAAAGGACACCAAAGATCTGGCATGGCACCTAGAGGCTGAAGTCCTTGTGTTGCATGCACCATATTGGCGCTGGTTCCAATTCCAACAGTCCTGCTTCCCATCCAGCTCCCTGCTTGTGCCTGGGAACACAGTGGAGGACAGCCCAAAGCCTTGAGATCCTACCCGCGTGGAAGTCCCAGAAGAGGCTCCTTGCTCCTGGCTTCAGATTGGTTCACCTCCAAACATTGTGGCCGCTTGAGGAGTGAACCAATGGATGGAAGATCTTTTTCTCTGTCTCTTCTACTCTCTGTATATCTGACTTTACAATAAAATACATACTTTTTTTTTATATATAGAAAAGATGCCAAAAGCACAGGGAGTCAAAGCCAAAATGAACAGATCATACTCTGTCAAACTAAAAAGCTTCTGTACACCAAAGGAAACAAAAAAGTGAAGCAGCAACTAACAAAATGGGAGAAAATTTTTGCACACTACACAATTGATAGGGGACTAATATCCAGGTTTTACAAAGAGCTTCTAAACAAAAAACCTGTTAAAAATGGACAAAGAATGGGCCCAGCACGATAGCATACTAGTTAAAGTCCTGGCCTCGCATGTGCCAGGATCCCATATGGACACGGGTTCTAATCCCGGAAGCCCTGCATCCCATCCAGCTCCCTGCTTGTTGCCTGGGAAAGCAGTGGAGGATGGCCCAAATCCTTGGGACCCTGCACCCACGTGGGACACCGGGAAGAGTTCCTGGCTCCTGGCTTCAGATTGGTTCACCTCCAAACATTGTGGCCACGTGGAGAATGAATCATTGGATGGAAGATTTTCCTCTCTGTCTCTCCTCCTCTGTATACCACCTTTCCAGTAAAAATAAATAAGTCTTTTTTAAAAAAATGGACAAAGGAAATGAACAGACATTTTTCAAAACAATAGATTCAAATGGCTAACAGACATAGGAAGAGATGCTCAGGCTCCCTAACCATGAGTGAGATAACAAATTAAAGCCATGTTGAGGTGCCACCTAGCTCCAGTGAGACAGGCCTACATTCAGAACTCAACTAACACCTGCTGGTGTGGATGTGGGGAAAAAGGTACTCTCCTTCACTACTGGTGAGAGTGTAGGCTAGTACAGCTGCTGTGGAGATCAGTATGGGGAGTGGCATCATTTTAATGAAGAGACTTTTCTATTTTCCTTTTGTCATCCATGCATTAGTTATTCAGTGGCACATTTTTTTTTCCACTCCAAGGTGCTGTAATTTTGTTGTTGTTCTAATTCATATCAGTTGTTGATCTTATTTCATGGTTTCTTATTTAAGGGAATGTAGAGTGATAGAGTAATAGAGACTACCGTATCCAGATGTGGGGATACAATGCAATATGCATCCCTGCTTCCAAATCAAAGATGGACTCCCAATGAAACTGTTGGAAATGTGTAGACAATGCGATGCTGGACTGTCTGACATTGTCTGTACCAGCAATGTCAGGGAACACTTAAATAAGAGACTGATGCAATCAAGACTCTGTGAAGGACTA
This sequence comes from Ochotona curzoniae, assembly GCF_017591425.1. Taxonomy (NCBI): domain Eukaryota; kingdom Metazoa; phylum Chordata; class Mammalia; order Lagomorpha; family Ochotonidae; genus Ochotona; species Ochotona curzoniae. The sequence goes on from NW_024465496.1 coordinate 23,723, forward strand.
CACTATTGTAGTAACATGAGGAAAATCAGTCGGGAAGTGAGATATTGAGGGGCAGATTCCAGTCTCTATGAAATTGTACTGTAAAATTTCAAAATAAAATTTTAGCAAAAAAATCTTTAAAAAAATGTATGTTGACAATAGGATGTTGGACTATCTGACATTATCCATTAGTACAATGTTAGAATAAACTTAAATAGGAGAATGTTGGACTTAGGACTTTTTGAACAACTACACTAAACCAATATAGGGAAAATCAGTGAGGGGAAGGGATTTGATGAAAGGGGAAAGGAAATCCCAGAGCTTATGGAACTGTATTATTAAATAAATAAATAAATAGTTCTACTAAAAAGTTAAAGGGAGGATATCCTCCTAGGTCAACATCCAAAACCAAACCAAAAAAGACAGAGCTAGAAAGAGGGAGAAAAGGAACTACGCACAAATATGTCTTCTGAACACAGATACAAAGGACAAAGATCCTCAACAAAATAGCTAATAACATCACAGGCCTACACAGTAGCCTAGAGGATAAACTCCTCCTCTTGCACACATCAGGATCCCATATGGGCGCTGGTTCTAATCCTGCAGACCCACTTCCCATCCAACTCCCTGATTGCTGCCTGGGAAACCAGTGGAAGATGGTCCAAATGCTTGAAACACTGCACCCACATGGGGGACTTGGAATAGGCTCCGGGCTCCTGGCTTTGGATCGGCTCAGCTCCAGCCATTGGGGCTGCATGGGGAGTTAATCAATAGACAGAAGATCTTTCTCTCTGTCTCTCCTCCTCTTTATATATCTGAATTTCCAATAAAAATGAAATAAACCTTTAAAAATAAATAATAAATAAAATCCAACATCAAATCAGAAAGGTCATTCATCTGGACCAAGGGATGGTTCAACATAGCAAATTAATCAATGTGATACATAGTATTGACAAATGGAGGAATAAACAGCATGTGATTATCTCATCCGATGCAGACAAAGCATATTACAAAATACAACATCCTTTCATTATTATAACTTCATGTAAACTAGGTATGAGAAGAACACTTCTCCACACAAGACAAAATAGAAAAATCCAAAGCCACAACCATACTGAATGGAAAGATGCTGGTAGCAAATCCAATAAGATCTGGAACCAACCAAGGATGCCTACTTTCACATCACTGCTATTCATGAGTTGTGGAGGTTGTAGATAGAGCCAATTGGCAAGAATAACACTCAAGAATGTTTATGCATTTCCTTGGGATACTGAAAAGAACACAAAAAAGACATGTAGATTGAACTCCACAGAGCAAGCACTTAACAGATGAACCCACAGAGCCATTTGCACACCTAAAAGTTGAATGCTGGAAGGAGGGAGGCCTTCTGCTGGCATAAAATCATGAAGCAAACCGAGTGAGTCTCTAACAGCCAGTAAGCCTGGCAGACACACTGGGATGGGAATGGTTTCCAAAGCAAAAGTCCTAACTCCATCCAACCATTTTTTTTTCTCCAACCGCACCCTTTCCCACCTGAATGTTGCCAAGAAAGTGGTATAAAAACAGGTGTATTCACTAGATTGACACAAATTTAAAAGCCTGTCAAGCAACGATCTCTGATAATAACGGAAAGCCACTGGAATTTTCATTCACAGTCTGTTGGAATATAAAACTGTATGGCTATGTTGTGAAATAGTCTGGCTGTTGTTTGTTAAATAAAACATATTTACAATGTAAGCCACCACTTCTGCTCTATTACCCAAGATGAATAAATAAATATGTCCTCACATAGACTTGTATATACTTCTAGAAAGCTGAGTCACGTTATCCTGGTGTTTGTATGGCGAACTGAATCAAAATGTCAAAATGATTTAAAAATAAATAATTGCATCAGGAAGATTAAAGGCATATAATCTAGTGCTTACAGAAGTGGTTAGAATTCTGGATCCCAGTAGGAATGTCTAGGTTTGACACTCTTCTTTGGCCCCTGACATCAGCTTCCCATTGATGACACCCTGAGAGGAAATAAACAATAACTCATATAATCAAATCTCTCCCACACACATGGGGGACCTGGATTGAGTTCCCAGTTTCCAGGTTTGGCATGGCCCAGACCCAGATATTTTGGGCACTTGGGGTGTGAATCCGTAGATGGGAGTGCTTGCTCTCTCTTGCTTCCTCCTACTATTTTTTCAAGCAATGCAAGATCACAGATCCAGTCTCTATCTGATTCTCAAATTTTCTTTTTAATACTAGACCTCAAAAATCAGACAAGAAGTCAACTTAATGAAAGGTTAATGTTAAACATGCCCAGGCCCATTCAATTCTAAGAGATGAGACATTCACCAGATAAAGAACAGGCTTATTACTATTTTTTTTTTGGAAAATGAAACAGTACAACACCATAATAGCTTCATATACAACATTTGCAATGTAGTAACTATATACCCTTAGAGAGAGCAAGCAATGGTTCAATACCTGGGAGCCTGACAACCATGTGGTAGACCAGCTTGGGTTCTAAGACTCCTGGAGCAGCTCTGAGTGTTCCAAGAACTAAGGCAGTAAATAATAGAAGATCTCTCTCTCTCTCTCTCATTCTCTCTCACTCCTCTCTGCTTACACACCCACAGACATACACACAGACACATACACACATGTCCTAAACACAGCAAAAAAAGGAAATAATTTTTTTTAAATTTACAAAATATATGAAGATCTATGAAACCCACTCAAAAGACAAAAGGGTAGAAGCATGCATTCAGTACAGCAGTTTAGGTGTTAGCTCTGATGGTCACATCCCGTATCAGATTGCTCAATTCAATTTTTGCATTGCTTTCATTGTCAAAGTCCTACTAAATAAGCACTTAGCGAAAAACAGGCAATGTGGTAAGAACTTGTGTACCTGGCACTTACCTGGGAGAGCTGCACTAAGTTCCTGGCTTCCTGACTGCCTGACCCTGTCTTGGCTGCAGGAGGAACTCTGAGGGGGAGAAACAGTGGGTGCAAGATTTCTCGCTCTTGCTCTCTCTGCCTTTCAAAAACATACATTTTTTTTTTCAATTACAGGTTGTAGTATACTGTCAAAAAATAATTTCAAAAATGACGTAACCATGCAAAGAAACATGCTGGTCACACAGATAATATAATTAGCACAAAAAACCTCTTAACCTATTATTGATAACATTGAAGAAATTTTAGGAAAACAGAAAAAGTGAAGAGAAGGATGACAGTAGAAGACACATAAAAACTTCAACTTCAAAACATCAACCAAAAGGTACAGTCCCAGGCTGTGAAAACTGTATCAAATATTTATCAGGTGGAACTTTATAGCATAATAGAAACTAAAAAAAAAATGGATAAGTGAACTTGAAGTTAGGCTTATACCATCCAAAGTAAACCAGAGAAACAAGAAAACATTGAAATAAAGAAACATAGTATGAGGTACTTCTTACTAACCAAGAAGTCTTCGACCTGAGTAGTTGGACTCACATGAGAAGAGGAAGGAACAGTAGTAAAATATTTGAAGAAATCATAAGTTGAGAAAAATCAGTGAAAATAGTTTGACAGACTCAATCGCTGGACTCAAGGCAGAATACATGAACAGAAAATTTCTCCTAGACATCTATCATCACGTCGCTCAACACCAATGACTAAAATCTTAAAAACAGTCAGACAAGGCAAGGCAGGGGAGAGATAAGATAACACACACAAAGCAGCAGGGGCCAATGTGACTATACTGCTCTAAGTTCCACACATTACAAATCAAGTGGTATTTCAAGATAAACCGTGATGTTTAAGATATACATTAAGTTTCCTGAGCAGACATAAAAAGTTTTATTTAAACAAAGAGTAAATAAACCAAAACACTAAAATGTGCATAAAGAGTAACCAAACAAGAGAAAAGGAACAAAGGGGCAAAGAATATATATGTATAAAATAAAGCAACCAGGAAGATGATAAATTAACTAACATACTAGTTAGTTAGCATTCTATTTGAACTAAATGACATGGAGTTTAATTAAATAAGTAAATTAAGCACCAATTAAAAGACAGATTGCCAGGCTAGTAAGCAAGCTAGATGAAACTATATGCTATTCAAGGACATACACAGTAAATATATGGTTACGAATTCTTTGAAATATATTAATATTACAACGAGGAAACCCAGAAACTTTCCACCCAGATCAAGTACACTCTAAGAATTGTCTCAAAGACAAAATAACTGCTGTTGCATTGCTGGTACGTTAATGATGGACTAGGCCCGTTCGCCTAATGCGCCCTCCTATAGCCAAAAAACTCAGGGCGTAACATGATTTCCTTGGGTCACTGTGCAAAAAGAAACACAAAGAAAGGGTATTTCCACCGCCCCCAACACTCAGGGCTAAAGTTATTTTTAAGCACAGAGAAGAGTTAACTAACAAGCATGAAATCAAGAAAGATTTATCTTTAAGTTTTAATGGTAAGGTTGGCCTTAGTCTAGGATTTGAATATACATAGCAAGGCACTGATCAACCTGCAATCAAAACTTATAATAAACAAAGACATAAAACTCCCTAAGAAATGCCAGATGACTGTGAAATGTCTTGCCAAGTATGTATACTGCAACTGGATATTGAGAAATATACAAAATCCATAAATAGGTTGAAAGACACAAACCATATAGTTGTCTTAACTATTGCATTACTTTAATGTACACAATAAAAATATGTTAAACTCTGATTATATTTGTTCCTTTTATTTTATCTATCAAGGTAGAAATACAAGACAACATGTTTAAAATGCCACAGGACACACATACTGGGGCAACAGCCTGGCCCATGCCTACACTTGATATTTTTATTCCAAGTAGGCAAAAGATACAAATATTCATTAATAAATTTGAAGTAGTTTTAAAATGAAAAAATACAAGCATACCATTTTCAAGTCCCATAAGACAATTGTTTTGATGGATGGGGAATTTATTCTCAGAACGTTTATGAAGTCTGAAAGAAAATCTAGCTCTTTTCAGCATGAATATCTCTGTTTTAGTTACGTGTTCTCACAGGTACAGTTACCTCTTCCTGCTGAGGTTCTATAGCTGTTTCTTCTTCTCCTTCTTGAGTGTTTAACCCAAACGTTTCTTCCAAACTAGAAACAAATTGCAAAACAATCAAAACAAATTAAACACTTTTCATAATTTAAAATTGATTCTATTATTCCAGGACTTTGTTCATATTAGACTTGCATGTATTAAGACACTATTTAGACTTGACATAGGAAAAAAACTTCATATTTTTCATCTTATATCTCATCTTACATCTTCATAGGGCAAACAAGACATTCCTGGACCCTGCTCCCCAGAAAAAAATCCTCTTCATGAGTCTACCATTTCTGTGTAGATACCTACCTAAGAAGGCAAGATTCTGCCCAAGAATGGTTCATGGATTAGGTAGGTATTCCTCAATTTATAATTTCTTGTTTTCCTCCTCTAAATGGAGTCATAAAAATAGAAGTATGAACACCAAAAGTAATACATTTTTTTACGTGAAGTTTTGTTGTTTATTGGAAAGGCAGGGAAAGATCCTCATTCCACTAGTTCACTCCCAAGAGGCCATAACAGCCAGAGCTGAACTCATTTGATCCAAAGCCAGAAACCTCCTCTGGGCCTCTGACATAGGTGCAGGTTCTCAATCCCTTAGGCCATCCTGCACTGCCCTCCCAGGATACAAGCAGGAAATGAATAGGGAAATGCAGCAGGCAGCACAAGAACCAGTGCCCATATGGGACCCAAGCATGTGCAAAGCAAGATTCAGCCACTGATCCATTGTGTTAGGCCCTAAAAGTAATGTATTTTAAAGGAATGTTTTTTTAGCATAACCCAAGAAATGTGAACAAACTTGTGGTTTAGATGTTTGATGTTACATTTCACATTCACGCTTTTCCTTGCTCTTGTGTGATAACTGATGTATTTGCAGTTCAATTTTAGGTGACCGTATAAGTAAAACACAAAGAAAGAGCATTTGTTTTTCTCACTGCAAGCTGAAGTTGTATGAAATGGAAAAGCGGCTTTTGTTTTTATTTTTAGAAAGTCAGATTTACAGAGAGGAGACAGAGAGAGAAAAGATTTTTTATCCACTGGATCACTCCTCAAGTGGCCACAATGGCCAGAGCTGAGCCAATCTGAAGCCAGGAGCCAGGAGCCTCCTCCAGGTCTCCCATGTAGGTGCAGGGTCCCAAGGCTTTGGGCCATCCTTGACTGCCTCCCCAAGCCACAATCAGGGAGCCTGAGTGGAAGTGGAGCATCCAGAACACAAACCAGTACCTGTATGCGATCCGGGTACGTGCAAGGCAAGTACTTTATCCACTAGGCCACCATGCCAGGCCCTGAAAGGTTTACCTTTGAAAGCTCTGCTTGCAAGGTTGCCCTTCATGTGGCATCTGAGAAGCTGAATTGCTGAAGGGTTATACTCATCCACTGACAGGAGTAGCTTACCACCCCTGACTGCCTGTACTATGTAGTTTGTGCTCAATACTTGCTGTCCTGTTGGAGTTCTGGAACTTTGGTCAAGCAAGCCAGAGTATGCCATGACCCATCTCTACCAAAATCCTGGGCATGAGTTCCTCATGATTTTCTTTAGTAGACACTCCCCTTGTGTTAACATAATTCATTTCTAGGGAAGTTAAACATTCATCACTCCGAAGGGAGAAGACTGACAAGCCTGGAATTGCCTTCCTCCAGATTTCCCTCCATGTGCCATCAGTTACAAATCTCAAACACGGGTATTTAGTATACGCTGATACCCAACACAGGGACCAGTAATTGTCTCACCATGCCCAGACGTTTGGTGAGCATCTTAATCTTTTCGTCCTTCCCCAGTAGTTCTTGTGTTTCACTCGAGGGAATAGACAACGCGTATCATGAAAGGGATTCTCCTGCTGGTGGAGATCATAAGACCATGGGTTCAGCTTTGTCACACGCAAGTTTTCTATTACGTCGCTCTTTCAGTCTATGTGACAAGGGTGACTTAAGCAGCCCTTTTTGCTATATCAGTTGCGGAACATTTGCCCAGGTAGAACTTGCGGACATTATGTGCTTGGATGGCTTAATTTCCCTGTGGACTTAGCCTCCAAGTTGCACATGAAAAATCGAAGTCCTCCCGGCAAATAAAAATAAGAGAAAAAACAAAATTTGACTAATACAGATATTTTAATCAAATTCATGCACTACACTTGCTTTTATTTTTCTGAGGCAGCGTTCTGAGCAGCTTGTACAGAGTACATCCACCAACCTCTGGAATCCACAATTTAAAATTATAATTAGGTACATCAGAGGTAAAATCCTTAGGTAAAATAAAGAATATAGTTAACAAAGTATTCAATTTACATCAAAAAGTCACTTAATCCCAAATAGCAAAAAACAAAATGCTATTGTTTTTAAGATGATAATGCACATAATTATCACCATCAAATATGTGTGTACAGTGAAATCAGAATGACAAGCTGACTATTACAAATCTACTAAATTCTGAATTCGTAGTTCTAAAACAGGCTACATTTGAGCCAGTTGAATCTGGCTACAATTCCTGCTTCTTTTCTATGTCATTTGCTCTCCATATGGAAAAAAAAAATGTTTTTTTTTAAAGCTAAAGCATGTATGGCATTTCATTACGTGAATGAGGAAACAGATGAAGATGTCTGATTTAAAATGATAGAAGGGTGGGGCACTGTGATGCAGCAGGTCAAGTTCATATAAGGGACACACACTGCTCTTATCTCAGCAGCACCAGCACCTCTGCTTCTGACTGAACTTCCTGCAAATGCATCTTGAGAAGCAGGTAATGATGGCTCAGGTGACTGTGCCCCTAGTGCTGACGTGGGAGATCCAGATGGAGAGTCGGCATTCTAGTTTCTGCCTGGCTCAGCCCTGGCTACTGCAGGAGCCTGCAGAGTGAATCAGTGGTTTTTAGAGTCCTCTCCAGCCTTTCAGGTAGACTAAAAAACAAACAAAACAAAACTTTTCTTAATTGATGGTAAGATGACTAATTAACAATGTCAACTCTGTAGAAGTTACAAAATGGAGAAGGCAAACATTCCTGACAAGTCACAAATTTTGTGTTGAGAAAACCCTCAGCAAAAATGAAATGTGTATGGGACAATTGGGGAAAAGGCAGTGTCAACAGTGCAAGAGTGTACTTTTAATTCTGATTAAAATTCTGCTTATTTGAAAGGCACAGTTGAGGGAGGAGAAAGGGGACAGGGAGGGAGAGAGAAAGAGAATGAATGGTCTATCTGCTTGTTCACACTGCAAATGGTTATACTGAGTAAGGCTGGGTGAGGTTAAAGCCAGGCACTTCAGCTCGGTCTCCCACACGGGTGACCAGCCACTTACACTGTCTGCTGCTTTCTCGGGGAATATTCATAGAGAGCTGGACTGGAAATGGAACAACCAGGACTCACCTGGGCACCCATATAGAATCAGGTGAGATACATAACAGCTTTACCTGCAAGCCACAATGCCAACCCTTCATCCTCATCTTTTCCACATAATCCCAAAAGCACATGCCCTTTACACCACGATTCCTATGGAAAAATGGCTGGGCCTTGGAACACGACAGGGTACATCCAAGGCAACCTCATGTGCAGGCCACACTCAAGTTCTACAGGACTAAAGATTGTGAAAACCATTAAAAGGAACACAAATGTAGACCCAGATGTATAAATTACAAAATCTACACATGGCTTGGGTCCTGGGGTCTACCTACTAGGTGGATTTGGGGTTCGTGAGCCCCAGGGTTGGGGGATCCAGCAGGGCTTGGGTCCTTGGGCCCACCTGCAAGAACTTAGTGAAAAAGGTGGAGCAGTGGACACAAACTCTCCTGATGTAAAAGGAGAATTGGCAGCTCATTTGGTGCCAATGCAGAAGAACTTTGAACCCCAAACAATGACAGCGGTGAACGGAGACTCGAGGCTGACCATGTCAGCAATGAATATTGGCAGGGTGGCAGCATCCTTGGACTGGTGAAATCAATAACATTTCAGAACTATCCAAACCACTTGGGCAGAACCCTCGGAACATGCACACATCTGGACCCTGAGTTGATACAAGGTGGCAGTTCCTCATCCCTGGGTACTGGGCCATTTGGAAAGTTGCATGTGGCTTTCCTCTTTCTCTCCCCTTCCCCTAAAGAAGAAACAGCAAACTTGGAAACAATGAGTTCATTCAATTTTCCCTAAACCTGAATGCTTCTAAATCATATCAACAATATAACAATTATAAAAAATAAAGTAATTATAAAAGTTGACATTAAACATTCATCACCTGAGATTAACAAATCAAACAGTACAGAATGAATTGCACGTGGGCACAGGATAATGTACTGTCCAAACTGAAACACATAAAGACACTAAAACAATGAACGGAATAGGAGGTTTTGTTTATACATCAAGCAATCTAAGTGTATCTGGAGTGTCCAGCAAAGGACAGCAGTGAAGCATTGGAATAAGTAACCAGTTTTTCCAAATTTGCTGAAAAACATATATTCTCAGCTCCTTGGCCTTAAAGAATACACAGAAAACTAATAAATACACATATTAACAGGGGTGATTCAACAACAAAGCAAAATCCATGGCTTGCAGATTTTGACATAAATGGATAAGCCTCTTCGGAGAGTTACAGAAAGGTTTAAGAGGACTACAAGTCAAGGTAATTGCCCCCTTGCCCTCCTAGCCACCCCAGGAGCTGGGCTCTAGCACTATCCACCAGCCAGGTGCATCACCACTGCCACCCTTCACGCCTTAACCTGACAGCAACTCGAGTCCTTTAGTGGGGACACAAAACAGCACAGGATGAGTCAGAAAACGCCCACAACACTCTCCAAATTTTCCACTGGGGCGGGAGAGTCATCACTGAGAGAAAAGTATACCACAGGTGGGAGATGAGCCATCTCTCAAGGGGGAACCCTCTAGGCAAGCGATTGCTCATCAGGTCAGAGACAAGCTGTCCCAGAGGGGGAAGCCTCACCCTGAGCCCTGAGGGGGACGCCTCACTCTGCCTTGCGCCTTCCTGAAGGGGAATCTCACACCAAGCCTTCTTGAGGGAGTGCCTGACTCCTCCTTGCTGGGGAGTCTCAGCCTCACCCCAAGCCTTCCCTAGGGATTCTGTCGCTCCTGGGAGGGGGTGAGCACCCTATCCGAGGGGGAAGCCTCACCCTACACCTCGGGGTGTCCCTCTCCAGGTGGCCAGGAGCTGGGGACTGTTCGGTGCGCTCGAGTCGAAGGTGAAAACCTGCTTACCTGATGTTGGAAGTCCTGCATCTGCTGGGCTTCAAAACAGACGCCTGCCCTCCGCATACAGCTAGCCAGCCCTCTACCAACACATTGCTGAAAACTGGCGCCCAGGTCCCGGAAGACCTCGGGGAGCGCTCCCACACAGGTGGTCGCTTCCGGGGGCGTCACAGACGGAGATGACGTCACAGACATCACAGACGCAGGCGGCTTCTGACGTCAAATGCAGCGAATCTGTTTTCTGTATCATAAATTTAATTCCAAAAAGATAATTATATTGATCTGAATGAAACAGGGAGCCCGTGTTTTGGAGGAAGACTAAAGAACCTCCGTCTATTCCTCCTGTACAAGAATACCCTCTAAAGTGAAACAACATGGAGAATTATTTTATGCAAAAGCAAAATTAGTTTCATGCTGCAGGCAGTGTTTGTGCATTGTTGTTTCACAGTTCACATCAGTTTTTAATTAATTTATATAAAGTGAATCCATCCATATGTTTCACAATAAACTTAGAGAAGCATAGTGAAACCTGCCACTAACTCCTCTCGCCTGTCCTACACTTTCATTTCATTTTACAGTAGTCAGGCAGACACAGAGAGAGATCCTGACTGCTGGTTTACTCACCAGATGCACATGAAACCCTAGGGTTGGGCCAATCCAAGCTCTCCCATAATTCACATTAGCATGAAGCTGCATCTGGATTATCGCCGCAAGGACTTGAACCAGGCACTCAGCTATGGAAGGTAGGCATCCTATACTGCATTTTAACTGCTGTGTTAATGCCCACTCCTATTTTAGTTTCTCAGTGTGGTATTAGAGGTCATAGATTTGATATCTCTCTTTTCCAATATTGTTGTTACCATTTGTAAATGATGTAACTTCTCCCTTGCATGCTTACTTTTGATGGAATTCCATAAGGTCTGATATAGTATATTTTCATTTGGTCTAAAATGTTTGCAGCACTTTATTTCGATTTTTGTTTGAATCTTTAGCTACTTAGATTTCTGTTGGGTGTACAAATTTTTACATTCTACCCATTGAGCTGAAATTAAATTTTTGTGTGATTTGGTAATCTTACCTTGCATATTTTGAAATTTCTTAAGATTACGAAGACAGCACAGAATGTTGTCCTTGTGGCATTTTCTTGGTGCATCTAAGAATAATATACCAGTGGTTGAAGCATTTATATTTATAATATACTTTATAAATATAATATATAATATACTTTATAAAATGCATGCTCCTGACTGGTCTTTTTTTCATTTAAAATATTGCCTATTCTGAAATCTATAGTTTTTTTTTTATCAATAGTGACATGTTTCCTAGTCTTTCAATTGATTACTTTATTTATCTTTCAAGAACTCTTTGCAAACAGTTTATGATCATCTTTTTGAAAGGATTATAACCACATCTGGCTTTTCATTTGAGGGTGCTTATATCATTTGCATTTAATGAAATCTCTGAAATGATTAAATTTGAGTCTACTAGGTTTTTCTTTTTAAGCTTCATTTATTTATTTGAAAGGTGGAGTTACAGAAAGAGAAAGAGAGTGAGGGAGAGATCTTCCATTTTTTGATGCAAACCAAAGCCACGGACTTGGAATTGTGCTCAGGCTCCCACGTGGGTAACAGGGGACCCAAGTGGTTGAAATTATTTTCCATTTTCTTCCCAGGCACAACACCAGGGAAATGAATTGGAACTGAAGCATCTGGCATGTGAACCAATGCTTACATGGAATGCCAGCATTCCAAGGTGACAAGACATGATAATCCATGTTCCTTGCTACCATTATTTTCTTGACATAAAAAGAAACACACAATGTACTTAATTATTTCTGGTCATGTTGTTTTAACTCTTAGCAGTTAACAATAAAATAAAATTTCAACTCATCCATATTCTATCCAAAAATAGGGCATAGCGTTTGGCCTTCAGCTGTCTGCTCCTTGGTTAAAAACTCTCGTAATGATAATGATCTCAATCTTACTACCTTTAGAGAAAATCAGCTGGTTTTGTTTTATGCAGAAGGCTTTACTATGCTGCTAAATGTTCAAGGAAACTTTTTCACAACTGAGACATGTTACCAATTCTGGTTGAGTTGCAGACCCGGCACAACAGCTTGTTTGAATAATCATTTTTCAAGCACTGAGATCCCATATGAGTGCTGGTTTGTATCCCAGTTACTCCTCTTCTCATCCAGCTCCCCATATGTAGCCTGGGAAAGCAGAGGAGGATGGCCTAAAGCCTTAGGCCTCTGCACTCACTTAGGAGTCCCAGAAGCAGGTCCTGGCTTGTGGCTCCTGGCTCCTGGCTCACGATTGGCTCAGCCCCAGCCATTATAGCCACCTGGGGAGTGATCCAGAGGATGGAAGATCTTGCCCTGACTCTCCTTCTCTCTGTACATTTGCCTTTCCAATAAAAATAAATAAATATTTTTTAAAAAGAATTTTGAGTTGTGTGTTAGTAAATTGCTCATTTTATGGTTATCGGACAATGTTATTTTGATGAAATTGAGCCCATAGAAATTTAGAAAGTTTTCATTGTCTCTGTGAAAACATGAGAAAATTTCTCACATGCCTCTGCTAATATTATCTGCACTGGCTTCAACCACAGAACCCAAGTGTGACTCTGCAGTAACAGACTGAGGAAATGCATCTAGAGAACGATCATGAATATCATCTAATGACAAAAAAAAAAATGTCATTTTTTTGTTCACCAAGTAGCCTCACTTGAAGATTAAGAAAAGAAATCTTAAGAAAACTTAAGAAAATTTCTTAAGAAAACTAACTAAAACTGAAAAGGAATAGAATATCAAACCAGCACATACTCCAAAATCAATGGAGTTATTTACAAAAGCAAATCTGATCATTTGTTTAGCCATATCAATTAAATCAGAGTTATAGTAGATAAGGATCAGGCAGGGAAGCCTTTCAATGCACCTCAGTGACTCCTTTACAATAAAATATTTTTGCATGTTTTAGTGTTTAACATGTAAATTGTCATAAAGAAATTTCATAGGTTAAGGGGAAAAATGCAGATAAAAGAATGAACCTACTTCCATCCCCTCATGTAATGCAGCATTGGTATGCAATAACAATAACCAGTAGGAGAAATGCATATACACTTTGTATAACATAAGGTACACCCCAAATTTGGGAAGTGTAGTCCTAAACCTCTGGTTGGCTTTGGGATTTTGGCTGCCTATAGGGATCCTTTGGCAAACGTCGACCAAACCCATATGTGGTGGCATCCTGTCTTTTCACTCTATTCCTGGATCCCATGATCCTGTACCACTGGTGGGGTACCATAGTGTATCCAAAACAACCCATACAAAACACACCCAAGTTATTTTGGCATTGCTCCTTACAATTCAATGGAAGATCACCATGGTCCTGACTGTATAGCTTTTCTCTATGGTTCCAAGTCATCTTGATGTGGTGCCACATGCTTTTTTTGATTCTGGTTGAATTAGTTAAATTCAATTGAAGTACACTGAATGATATTCATCTTGAAAATAGTGTTATGGTTGATAAAAAAAATCTACATTCAATAGAATTTCATTCTGAAGTTGAGGCAATATTATTTTATAAAATGTTCCTTTTTGTTATTTTATACAGGGTTCTTGTTATTTCATAGAGAGTTCGGTTTTCTGCAAATATCAGTATAGTTATTAAGATAAATTGTTGCACATTTTAATGCAACATTAGCTATAATATTTTACATGGGAAAAGTAGAAATATAGCTTTTCGGGCCCAACGGCATGGCCTAGTGGCTTAAGTCCTCTCCTTAAACGCGTTGGGATCCCATATGGGTGCCGGTTCTAATCCTGGCTGCTCCACTTCCCATCCAGCTCCCTGCTTGTGGCCTGGGAAAGCAGTGGAGGATAGCCCAAAACCTTGGGACCCTGCACCCGTGTGGGAGAGCTGGAAGAAACTTTCTGTCTGCTGATTCACTCTTCAAGTGGGTGCAATGACCAGAGCTGAGCCAATCTGAAGCCAGGAGCCAGGAACTTCCTCCAGATCTCCCGTGTGGGTGCAGGGTTCCAAGGTTTTGGGCTGTCCTCCAAAAGTTGATGGGTTTGTTGATGAGCTAAATACATCCATCCTAATCCTATATGACCCTCAGTGTAGAAAGTCTGATGCCGCCAATAAACTTTGGCTATTGATCAGCAGTCAGTAGTTCATGCGTGCTATTATCAGCTCCGTGCACCAAGTCCATCGCTGCAGGACAGCGACAATAGGTAAGGTGCAGAGTTTCTGTGTGTGATGAAAGGAATAGCTGAGAAAGTGATTTGGGACTAAATATCGTAAAGCATAACATAAGGTTACTATGAGACATATATGTGACATGCCGCCCCTTCCCACCAGCACAAGAACCCACATTGAAAAACAAAACAAAATAAAACACCCTGCCGGATTGCAGTACCTTTTCGTGTGGTTCCTTGGGGAAACCAGCAGAGGGCGATGGTGCGCTGGAGGCGAGAAGGCAAAAGCAGCTGGCAGCGAGGTTATGAGCCAGCTGGTACCTCCCATCCCCTGATGGCCTGGTTCGGGGAAGCCCATCCTGGTAGGGGCAGCTGGGGGAGGCAGCTGTTTCTCAGGACGACTTTCCTGACAACGCTGCAGGAAGGGAGACCTGTGCCTTCTTCCCATCGCTTGCCTACACTGTTCAGTTTGGATGAACTCCTCTCTATGCTGCAATGTTGTTCGCCTAGTTATGAAGGTTCCTGCTTTCCACCTGGGTTCTGTGACCCTAAGCACAGCTTCCTGCTAATGCAGCTCCTAGAAGTGCAGCCAGGATGGGATTGTTCCCACAAGCCTCCTCCCCGCCGGGAAGAGGGGGGGCGAGTTGAGGAAGGGAGGGAGGGAGAACCTAGCTTCAGATCCAGCTTGGGGACTGTGTTCAGGCACGTGGGGTGGAGGTGGGGAGGGGATGAACCAGCAGATGGGATTACCCATGTCTTTCATTTTTCAAAGAAATGATTATTTATATTCACCTGTTATAGGGCACTGAAAAAAAAAAAGTTTCATGATTTTAATTGGAAAGCAGAATGCCAGAGAGGGAGAGAATGGAGAAAGACAAATTTCACTCCTCAGATGCCCTCAATGTCCAGGACTGGACCAGGGCCAAAGCAAGGAACCTGGAACTCCACCTGGGTCTCACGCACAGATGCCAGGGGTCCAGCATAGACCATCCTCCAGGGCTTCCCCAGGCACCTTAGCAGATAGCTGGATCAGGACAGGATTAAGGAATAAAACTGGCGCTTCAGTATCAGACACCAGCATTACGGGGGACCCCTAAGCCCTCTGTACCAAAACGCAACCGCAGGCAACATGTTTGCTTGTTTAATTATAAAACTCAATGGGGGGTAAAGGTACATTGCTGTCTGAGGGGTAAGTGGGTACAGTTTGTGGAATATAACAGACAATGTCTGACTAGTCTTGGGAGACATCCGCAAGGATCCCACACTCTCGCCTGTCTGCTAAGAGTGTTCAGAATGTGTCCATAGGGCCCGGTGCGGTGACCTAGCAGCTAAAGTCCTCAGCTTGAACGTGCCAGGATCCCATATTGGCGCTGATTCTAATCCCAGCAGCCCCGCTTCCCATCCAGCTCCCTGCTTGTGGTCTGGGAAAGCAGTCAAGGATGGCCCAAAGCCTTGGGACCCTGCACCCGCATGGAAGACCTAGAAGAAGTTCCTGGTTCCTGGCTTTGGATTGGTGCAGTACCAGCTGCAGTGCTCACTTGGGGAGTGAATCATCAGAGGGAAGATCTTCCTCTCTGTCTCTTCTCTCTGTATATTTTCCTTTCCAATAGAAAAAAAATTTTTTTTTAATCTGTAAAAAAAAAAAAGAATGTGTCGATAACAAATTTTCTTGTGGTAGTTAAAATCTGAGCTTAAATGCCAGTGAAGAAATGCCAGAGTGGGCCTCAGTGATAGGTGGGGCACAGATAGCACTGAAAAGGAGGTTCCCGTGCTGCCCTTCTTACCTCCTGTGCGGTTCAAGTTACTGGACAGTGTGCAATTGGCTACAACAATTCCGCGTGCCCTGCCCCTCCTGCCTCCTACCATGCTGCTTTAGGAAAACTTTGCATTCCAAACCAGAACCCTGATGACAGACCAAATCTGACAGGGACCCAAAGCCGATGGGAACCCAAACCTGATGGGCCATAAAGATGTTTGGTAGGATCCTGGGCTGTGCCCAACCTTCAGAAGAGTACTCAAAACAGAAACGTGTGACAAAAAGCCCGCTTATGGGTAACCTCACCTACATCTAGATGACTCCTCCAGAAGGGTGGTGCAAATCCCAGGACGCAGGAAGCCAGGATTGTGGGAGGACAAGAGCAAGTCATCGGACACATGCTAGGATGTTGGAAGGAGTCTTTCTGCTGCACTCCAGGAGATACTGTGCAGGGTGGACAAAGTAGGGGTTTTTTAAGTTCTCAGTCTCCAACCAGACTGAAGTGGGCAGTACAAAGTTTCCAAGCATTCAATTAACTAAGTGGCAGGAAGAGAGCTACCGGAGCCCAGAGTGTCACTGTAATTAATTAGGCTAAAGTAACACAGTAGGAGGCAGGAGAGGCCAGGTGTGCAGAGCACAGGAGGGGCAGGGCAGGGCAGGCCGGAACCTCTAGAGTGGGGATCCCACAATCAGTTAATTTGAATCCTGTGACAGGAAATAGGAAGTGCCTGGAATGACCTCCATTTCTGCGCTGTCTGCTGTCAATAAACCTGGTAAGCAGGTGTTAGCTATGACACTCTGTGCCCAAGAACTATTCTCAACATTTTGTTTGCATGAATTCAGTTCATCTCACCACAGATGCATTGGATCACAGTGCATCTTAGAGAAACCGAGGCATAAAGGGGTAAAGCGATCAGTGCTGGATCACACAGGATGGAAGTGGCAGAGATGTCTCTGCTCTTACATCCCCCACTTGGCTGCATCTCTTCCTGCTGTTAGCAACACATTTACTACCTGAAAGGATTTTACAATATATATTGCCATATTTATTTGAAAGGCAGAGAGAAAGAGAGAGAGATCTTCGCTCTGTTAAATCACTCTCCCCAAATTCCTGCAACAGCCAGAGCTGGGCCTGGATGAAGCCAGGAGCCAGGAATTCCATCCTAGTCTCCTGCGTGAGTGGCCAGGGCCAAACCACTCAGGCTGCCTTAGATTACTTCCCCAGACAGGTTAGCAGGGAACTGGGTTGGAAGAGGAGCAGCTGGGAACTGATTATGTTCTCTAATCTGGGCTTCAGGTGTTGCAGACAGCCTCCCAACCCATTGGGCTACAGTGTCAACATCAGCCCCCTCAGAAGGTTTTTTTTTTTTTTTAAGATTTTTTTTTTTATTACAAAGTCAGATATACAGAGAGGAGGAGAGACAGAGAGGAAGATCTTCCGTCCAATACTTCAATCCCCTAAGTGAGTGCAACGGCCGGTGCTGCATCGATCCGAAACCAGGAACCAGGAACCTCTTCCAGGTCTCCCACATCGGTTCACGGTCCCAAAGGTTTGGGCCGTCCTTGACTGCTTTCACCAGGCCACAAGCAGGGAGCTGGAGAGCAAGTAGAGCTGCCGGGATTAGAACCTGAGCTCATATGGGATCCCAGCATGTTCAAGGCGAGGACTTTAGCCCCTAGGCCATGCTGCCAGGCCCAGAAGGTGTTTTTAAAACAAAACAAGAAGGGCAGATATTTGGCACTGAATCTAAGACCACCAGCTGGGGGTGGGGTGGTACGTGGTTCAATTGGCTAGACCCCTGCCTTCAAGAACCAGGATTCCATAAGGGTCATTGTTCCCTTCTTATGGCCTGGAAATCAGAGGAGGATAGACCAAAGCTTTGTGACCCTGCACCAGTGCGGGAGAGCTGGTAGAAGTTCCTGGCTCCTGGCCTCAGATGGGCTCAGCTCTAGCTGTTGCAGCACTTTAGGAGAGTGAAATAGTAGATGGAAGATATTTTTCTCTGTTTTTCCTTCTCTTGTAAATCTGCATTTTCCATGAAAAAATAATAAACCTTGAAGACCCCAGTTGGGATGCTCACCTTCCACATCAGAGTGCCTGAGTTCAAGACCTGGCTCTGCTCCGAACGCCAGCCCCCTACCAGTGCACATCCTGGGAAGCAACAGGCAAAGGTTCAAGTACTTGGGTTCCTGTCACTCCTGTGAGAGAACCAGATTCAATTCCTAGCCCCTAGTTTTGGCTTAGCCAAGCCCCAGCCTTTATTAGCATGTGGGGAGAGCATCTCTTGTCTGTCCATTTCTCTCTCCAAGAAAGAGGGCATATCCCATATAATCCACCCTGGAGTCTCCACAGAACCTGTATCATGGTGGGAAATGGGTTCCTGCAGGGAGATGCCATGGCAGAGCTGAGGGACAGACAATGTTTCTTTTTAGAACCTGTCTACAACATTGACATCCTGCAGAGAGATTCTAAACCCTCAAGTGAACGTTTACCAGGCCCTTGCTGTCTGCCCCTGGACTCACTGCACAAAGAGCTGGGTAACAGGAAAGGCTTTCTTTCCAGAAACTGGTAGTCTTGAGCAAGGAGCAATGTCTGGATCTAAGATGTGCTTTGTCCTCCTGACAAGCCAGCAAAAAGTGGATTGTAAAGCAAAGGGACAGGGAGAGCAGGAGGTGGAGGCTGGCAAGCAGTGAGTTCATTTGTTTGACCAGTAAGCAGATTTTCAGGCTGGTATGCTGCTGAGCCCAGGGGAGACTTCCTGGTCAGGGTCTGTGTCTTGGAAGGGCCACCTTTCCAAGTCATATGCTCTCTTTGGCTCTTGGAAGTCCCAAATGCACACTTCATTAGTCTCTACTCCCATGGAGTTTGCAGCAGCAGCAGCCAAAAGACAACCAGGGGAGGGGAGATGCCTTCATTCCAGTTGGTTACACCAGCTCAGTTATTCAAGGACTTTCTTCACGGAGAGCCCCCTGGGGAGCCAGAAAGTCAGTGGAAATAGACACAAGAGGATAAATGAATCACATCCTGGTGTGCAACCATTCCTGCTCTGGTAGTCTACCCAAACACAATATCAACACTTGAGAATTCTCTTACCCAAGCATACAGCAGCCCGATGCACAATAGCTAACATACAGAATCAACCAAGATGTCCATCAACTGATGACAGGGTAAAGAAAATGGGATACATTTACATGATGAACTATGACTCGGCCATAAAAAAGAACCAAATGCTGTTTTTGGCCACAAGCCAGAGGCAACTGTTAAACTTTAGTGAAATAGCCAAGGTAGCCGAAGACAAATATCATGTTTCCTCAGATGTGTGGCAGATATCAAAAATATATATGATAGAAATGAAGCAAACATCTTGTAATATGATTGTCAATTTTAGCCCTTGTTTCCTCTTGGGACACTGTATTCTTTCTGTTTTTTCATTTGTTGATTATTCAGGTTAGGATTGAACTTAGAGTGCATTGAAATGATGTCTTTGCAAAAATCTGAAAATTTTAATTTTGTAAGAGTTATTTATTCACTAATTATTTTTATTGGAAAGACATATTTACAGCATCTTTGGGGTCCAGTGAGTTCTTGTTCTTTCTTCCTCCCGTACTTGGTTCTAGAGTGCCAAGTGAAGCCTGCACCTGTTGGTAAGTTTCCCAAGATGGAGGCAAATGACTTTCCACTCTGAGGAGACACATCCGTGGAAGTCATTGCCAACTACTATCGACTTCTATCTCTGTCTCTGCTCCAAGCTCTGGTCGAAGCAGGGGGTGATCATAAACCACTATAAGATGGAACAGAGTGTCTCCTGTTGCTGTGTCAGAATCTTGGAGCTTTCCTTCTCTTACTCGTCCACATGACTTTAGGAACCAAAGGGCCTTTGTTGGATGAATTCATCATACATCTCCTTGAATCTGAACTTGGGCCATCTCTCTTGTACAAATGACTGTTCCCTGGATGTAATTTCATATTGAACCCATAGTTTGTTTGTAATAGATTGGTTTTATTAGCATTTTTGATGGTGGCCAACTTAAAGGCTTAAACATAACATCTGATAGTAAAAGAGTGTAATTAGTGGGAGTTATTAAAAACTGTAGATTTTTATTAAATCCTGCAGATTTTTAAAAACTCAAAAAGATTAATTTTATTTTGAGAGGCACAGAGAGACAGACACAGAGATAGATGTCCCAGCTAATGAATTTTTTTTTTATTTTTCAGTGAGTCTGGATGAATTTTTTTTACAAATATTTATTTATTTGTCTAATTATTTATTTATTTGTTTATTTGAAACAGTTGCAGAGAGAGAGATTCCATGTGCTAGTTAACTCCCCAACAATGACCACAATAGCTGGAGCTGGGCAGGTGTGAAACCGGAACTGAGGAATGTCTTCTGGATCTCCCTTGTGGTTGCACGGGCCTCAAGGACTCAGGACATGTTCTACTGCTTTCCCAGGTACATTATCAGGAAGCTGGATCAGAAGTGGAACCACCAGGATTTGAACTGGCATCCTTATGGGATGCTGGCACCACAAATGGAATCTTAGCTTGATATGTCACAGCACCAGCCGCTGGATAAAATCTGACTCAGAGTTAAACTATTTTGGCACCAAGAGCAGAGGCCAAACCATCTCAGGATAAGGAAGCTCACAGGTCACAAGTGCTCAGGAAAGTCTCAGGCAGGGCCGGGACAAGGTGGCCCCTCACTTCCTCTGTCCTCCAAAAGCAGCCTCTTTCCCCATTCCAGATTTGCAGACAGGAAGTGGATTTGCACAATCCACTCCCGCAACCACATCACCAGATCTTTAGGACAGGCTGGCCAGAAGATTGCCCTTCTTGTCGCTTCTCCTCCCAGCCCGCAGACACTCAGCTGAGACAGGAGAGGGGCAGCTGAATGGACATTTCCCAAAGTGGCAAGTGGTGAAGAAGCCATGCCCAAACATAGCTGCTGTACACTGCAGCATGGGGCAACAGTTAAGAGTTGGCCTCTGGACCAAAGCTCTCAGGATCCCACATCACACAACCAGGTTAAGGCAGACCTAGGGTGTGATCTGGGGCTACCACTTTAACAACTGGTGCCTTTCCAGGGTTCATAGGCTGTCCTTGGGGCTGGTTCCACAGCAGACACTCACTATCTTTTTGTTCAAGTTCAAAATTCTCACCAGCTTTTCATTTGGAGACTGGGTGGATGTGCAGAGACACAGAGCAACCTGCTGCTACTCAGAATCTTCAGCAACCGAGAAGTGACTGTCATCCAAAGTGGAGCAAAGGGCTGGTCTCAATAATATTTCACCCTGTGTCAGTTGAGCTTTTTATTCTGATATCAACACATTCATGTCTGCTTATCCAAACAGCAGGCATATTTATGAGGTGATGGCTGATTCTCCTTAATTCTATCTACATTCTAGCCTAACAGCAAAGTCACTTCAACTCTGTTTTTTAACATTATTATTATTATTATTACCATTTAAAGCTACAGTTCCATAGGCACTGGATTTCCCTCACTCCCTCCTTGATTCCCCTCCCTCAACACGCCCTATTTCCCCTATATTATTACAATATTATGGTTCTTCATGAACAGTCATATGTCCATCATTGCAAGCATGGGCAATGGCAGAGAGTTCAGCATCCTATTATCAATACACAGTTAGCAGTTTTATTGGAAGTCTATCTTTGATCTGGAAGTAGAGATGCATATTGCATTGTATCCTCACATCTGGATATAATAGCTTCCATTACACAGTTACTATACATCCCATTAAATGAAAGCCACAATACAAAATCAATGCCAGGAAAAAAAATAGAAATTGAAATGCCATGAAGTTAAATAACATGCTACTAATATAACCATCTCCATTACAGTTACTATACACTCCCTTAAATGAGAAGCTACAAAGCAAAATCAACAACAGGAAGAAATAAAAAAAATTACAATGCCATGAAGTTAAATAACATGCTACTCAATAACTAAGGTGTCACTGAAGAAATGAAAAAGAAAATCAAGAACCTTCCTGAAGAAAATGATATCACTGTATAATCTGTGAGTCAGTTAAGAATTTAGTGAGAAAGTATTTTGAAGAGATGAAACTTAAAAAAGTCCATGAGATATACTTTTTGCTCAACTTGTTGGTGAGATTTGTTTTCTGTAGGCAACAAATAGATGGGTTTTGTTTTTTAGATCCAGTCTATTTATCTACAATGGTTGATTAATGAGTTTAAGCCATTTACATTCATGTTTAATATGAATGGGTGTTCATTTGCTTCTGTCATTCAGCAATGGGCTTTCATTGATTTGGTCACCTGTTGTTATTTTGCTGGGATGCTCTTCGGATTTACCTTTGGTTTTGGTGGGTGCAATTCCTCTTCTCTATCAAGAGAACATGTTTAAGTATGCTTTGAAGGGCAGGTTGGAAAGAGACATATTCTTTTAACTGTTCTTGAGTGTGGAAGAATTTTATTTTGCTTTGCTGGGTATGTTATTGTGTTATTCCTTCCTTCTTGCTTTCTTTCCTTCCTTCCAGTCTCCCTCCCTCCCTTCCTCCTTTCCTTTCATCTCTCCTTCTCTCCTTCTCCTCCTTTCCTTGCTTCTATCCTCCTCCTTTCCTTTCTTCTCTCCCTTTCCTCCTTCACTCTACTTTCTTTCCTTCTCTCCTTCTCTCTTTCTTCCCTTCCTTCTTTCCTTCATTCCAACAGCTTACTAGTCAAATGCATGTTTGCATATCTGCTAAATGATACTAAAAGCATAAGTTAACGGAGATTTTGGAATGCAGGGGACAATTTTGCATGCAATCTCTAGGTCATATTGCATAATTTGGAATCCAGTCTTCAACACAGAAAGACATTTCTTCCTTCTCAGATTCTCTCTTCTCCTTCCTCCCTCTCTCCCACTCATCTCAACTTTTTTTAAAACAAATATATACTTTAATTTTTTAAAAAGCCAAATTATAGTGAAAGACGAAAAAAAACTTTCACTGATGGTTCACTTTCCAAATTGCCACAGTTGTCAGGGTTAGGCCAGAAAGAAGGAAGGAGCCAGAAGTTTCTTGCATGGCTGTCATGGGTGCTGGGCCTCCAGCACTTGAACCATCTTGTGCTGATTTCCTGGGAGCATTAGCAGTGAGCTGGATCAGAAGTAGAATAGTTGGGTCGGGAGTGGGCACCCACATAGGGCACATTACAGGTGGCATACCCAATACATGAAAGTGAAGTCTATTGCTAATAAATCCAAATTTAGACTTCAGATATCCTCAGACTCAGAAATCTTTGTTTATGTACCTGGTGTGATAGCCTAGTAGCTAAAGTCATCGCCTTGCACATGCCTGGATCCCATATGGGCACCCGTTTGTGTCCTGGTGGCCCCACTTCTCATCCAGCTCCCTGCTTGTGACCTGAGAAGGCAGTGGAGGAGAGCCTAAAGTTTTGGGACCCTGCACCCACGTGGGAGACCTGGAGGAGGCTCCTGGATCCTGGCTTCAGATTGGCTCAGTTTTGGCCATTGTGGTCACTTGGGAAGTGAATCAGCAGAGGAAAATCTTCCTCTCTGTCTTACCTGCTCTGTGTATATCTGACTTTCCAATAAAAAAAAATCAATCTTAAAATGGAAATATCTTTTTACAGTTCAAATCAGCCTGCAAGCAGTTATCTGTTACAGCTGATTGCCTCTTTGCCACACCATGTGTTGACCAGGCTGAGCCTAATGTATGCTTTTAAAATGCATGATAGAAAAATAAACTGTTTAGTGTGCATAGAAAATTTTACAAAGGAAGTAAATTCAGACTTATGCCACAGCGTGAATGAACCTTGAGTGCTTTATTCTAAATGGATAAGCTAGTCACAGGCTGGCAGGCTTGAGGGCAGCAGTTCAAACCACTGCCTTGCATACCTAGGATATCAGAGACTTTGAATCTCAGGAAGTCTGCTTCCTCTCCAGTTCCCTGCTAATGTGCCTGGGAATCAGTGAAAGATGGACCAGCTGCTTGGCCCCTGCAGCCCACGCAAGGAGACCAGGTGGAGTCCTAGATTCCCGGCTTCGCCTGTACCAGCCTCCCGCTGTTGCAACCACTAGAAGTCCTCTTTCCTTCTCTCTTTCTGCATTTTAAATAAAATATTTTTTAAAATCTTAAAATAACATCTACATGATTTCATTTATGGGATGTACCCAAAGTGGTCCAATTCTCGAACATAGAAGCTGAACAATCCCTGCCAGGGTATGGGGGCTAGGGAGCAAGAAGTTACTGCATGGATTCAGTCTCAGTTTTATGAGATGAAGAGAGTTGAAGAGATGGCTTGTGCAGCCACATGAAGCCACTCAACACTCCTGGGACCACACGAAGGTCGAGATAGAAAGTTGCCTCATGCATGTTCCATTACAGTTACACATGTTTGTAAAGAAAAAAAAATCACTTGGGCTGTTGGTGAACATGAGCAATGGCTGAGCAGCTGGGAGGCCACTGCAGGGCTCAGGGTCAGAGGTCAGATGACAGTGGCTGGGATTAGAGGGCTGGAGGTGCAGGATGTTGGGCACAGTCAGATTTGGGGTCTGTGTTGAAAGCAGAAGCAAGCAGGAATGCTCCCACAGGTTGGAGATGGAGAGTGTAGAAAAAGGCAAAATGGCAGAGAACACCTAGGATTAGGACCTGTGTTCCTGAGTGAGATGGCGCTGGCCAGCAGGCTGAGGTCCTGGGGTAGAGTGAGCTGCCAGGTGGCAGGTTGATGCTGCTGGACCTGTTCCGTCCTGAGGGGCAGCATTTTGTTCCTGCAGGATTCATCTACTGGTTCCAGGCTTGGATCTGGCATCCTTGGTTGCTTGCCAAGCTGGTCTCCCCCTGGAGTTTCTGGATGGTGCATATTCCCTTAGGGTCATCTAGACAATGTGGCTTCTTACCAGGAAAATGACTGAACAGAGAAATAGCAGGCAGTGGTTTGTGATCAAGAGGTGCTTCCTTGTGGCATCACAGTTTCTCTGCCCCAAGAGCAGGAGGACAGAGGGAAAGGCCACTGGCTGCCACTTCATGTGCAGCTGGAGGAACAACTTGCAATGACACAGCCTGTTCTCTGGCCACCGTTTGCCATTTCACCCATCGCCAAGACACACTGGGCCTGGAATCTTAGCATCACCTGCGACTGCTAGCTTGCCTGGATTCTTCTCCTGTGGCATATGTAGGAGTGATGGAAACAGGTCTAGCACAGTGAAACATAGGAAAGGATACTCCAAGGGAGAAAAGGGGCAGGGCCCAGGGCTGTCTTTCTTGATTTCTTACATTTTTAAAGATGTATTTTATTGATTTTTTTATTGTAAAGTTAGCTATACAGAGAAGAGGAAAGGCAGAGAGGAAGATCTTCCATCCAATGATACACTCCCCAAGTGACCACAATGGCGGGAGCTGAACTGATCTGAATCCAGGAGCCCGGAGCCTCTTCCAGGTATCTCATGCTTTGGGCTGTCCTCGACTGCTTTCCCAGGCCACAAGCAGGGAGCTGGATGGGAAGTGGGGCTACAAGCACAGGAACTGGCACCAGCATGGAATCAAGGTGTGTGCAAGTTGAGGACTTTAGCTGCTAAGCATGGTCCCAGGACCCCGCAGCTGTTTAGGGCTTTTATTCCTGAAGTGTGTGGGGGTGCACCACTCTTGATGACATTTAGCAGTTGCATGCCTTTGGATCTTGGGTCCCTTCCCTTATCAACCTGTGCATAACTCTCCGCCTAGTACAAGAGGTGGCAGTGGCAGAGTTGGGGGAACTACTCAACATGACACCTCCCAACCTATCCAGCACCATTTGCCTCTTATGCCTGTACTTGAAACTCTAGTTAGGAGATGCTGGGACACAGAACAGACATGCTCTCACCTGGATACACACCCCTCCGAAAGGGACTGGCTAGGTCATCCCATCGGCTAAGCCAAGGGGTGCTGGGCCAGGTTGGATATGACTACATGCTCTAATACCTGTCTATTGGTGGGGGGGTAGGGACTACTTTGTGGGTTCAGCCTATTTTATTTAGATCCTCAGGTCCTCCATGGATTACCTTCTCTGATGTTGTACCCTGCCCCTAGTCTTCCTCCCACCACATTCTCCCCCTGCCCCTTGCCTGCCCCTTTGAGATCTCTTGGCCTGGGGTTGGAGGAAGGCTGCATGAAGGAGATCCCATGTCTGTGCCCAGTGACACCATGACCTTCTTGCAGCTGGAACTACCCTCTCATCCCCAGCTGGGCTCTGTGCCTTCCCGCAGGGGGCCCAGGATGGCAAGTACCAGTCAGATACACTTCCTTGGAAGTCTTGGCAGGCAAGCAGCAATCAAGATGCTCATTCCCCTTTCCCACAGGAGCCAGAGCTAACCCAGCAGGCAGAGCCCAGCCTTTGAACTTCAAAAGAACAGCAGTGGCTGGAAGTGGTGACCTGCTGGTCCTTGGGAATAGTGGAGACTTCTATTGCAGTGCACAGCATCTGGCCAGGTGCCTTTCCCAAGCACACGAAGGCAGCTTCTCCGTGGGGTGGCCAGTGGTTGTGAACTCATGCCTTTATCCTTTTATTCCACAGGTGGGCAGAGTGAAATCTTAGCCAATTTGGGGTAACTCTCAGCTAGTCTTTTTATTTTTGCTTGTTTTAATTTTTAATTTTTTAAAGATTTATTCATTTTTGTTAGAAAGGCTGATATACAGAGAGGAGGAGAGACAGAGAGGAAGATCTTCCATCTGATGGTTCACTCCCCAAGCAGCCACAATGGTTGGAGATGAGCCAATCTGAAGCCAGGAACCAGGAGCTTCCTCGGGGTCTCCCATGTAGGTGTAGGACCCAAAGCTTCGAGTTGTCCTCGACTATACTTGTAGGCCACAAGCAGGGAGCTGGGTGGGTGGGAAATGGGGCTGCCGGGATTAGAACCAGTGCCCATATGAGACCACCACGCATTCAAGGCAAGGACTTTAGTTGCGACCCTATTGCGCTGGGACCCAGCTAGTGTTTTTTTGTTTGTTTTGTTGCTTTTTTTTTTTTTTTTTACTGGGAAGTTAGATTTACAGAGAGGAAACACAGAGACAAAGATCTTCCTTCTGCTGGTTCAATTCCCAAAAGATCACAATGCCTGGCTCTGGCTCCATCTGAAGCCAGGTGCCAGGAGCTTCTTCAAGATATCTTTTTTCTTTTTTAATTTATTCATTTTTATTACAAAGTCAGATATACAGAGAAGAGGAGAGACAAAGAGGAAGATCCTCCATCCGATAATTCACTCCCTAAATGAGCACAATGGCCAGTGCTGCGCAGATACGAAGCCACGACCCAGGAACCTCTTCCTCTGGATCTCCCACGTGGGTGCAGGGTCCTAATGCTTTGGGCTGTCCTCGGCTGCTTTCCCAGGCCACAAGCAGGGAGCTGGATGGGAAGTGGAGCTGCCGGGATTAGAACCGGTGCCCATATGGGATCCCGGTGCGTTCAAAGTGAGGACTTCTGCTGCTAGGCTACGTGGCCGAGCCCTCTTCAAGATATCTTATGCAAGGTGTTTGGCCATCTCTACTGCTTTCTCAAGCAACAGTCAGGGAGCTGGATGGGACGTGGAGCAGCTGAGACTTGAACAATGCCTATAGAGAATGCTGGCATTTGTAAGGGGAGGCGTAGCCAATTGACTCATTGCACTATCCTTTCAGCTGGGCTGAGGGTGTTTTTAAATAGTTCCCATCCCTCCCCAACGCTAACCTGGGAACTTCTCTACCATTCAACTCTGGGCATGCCTGGATGGAACAGCCCCCACTGGGGCTCTCCTCTCCCATTCAAACTCGGCATGGCTGCATGGAGCCTGCAACTGCTGGGGCACCCACTCCCATCCAAACTCTGGGCGTGGCTGCATGGAGTAGCCCCTGCTGGCTGGCTTTGTGGGCCAGCTCTACAGGTGTCTTTGTCCTCTGGAATGGTCCCTGCCTCTGGCCTAGCACACTCTACTGTACTCTGGCTCCATCTCTCTGCTGCACCTGCACTGCTTTGGGCCACACAGATGCACAATGACTCAAGCTCTCCCAGACCCTGGGCCAGGACATCCCATCTCTATCTTTTAGAACTCCTAAGCTTCTCTTCATGGGAGAGAAATGTCCTTTGCTCTGACAGGAACTCTCAAAAGTTGTTTTGAAATAAGCAAAACTAAACTAAATTAAACTGAACTAAACTAAAGAACTAAACTAAACTGCAGAGTCAGCACAATGCCTCAGTTAGTGAATCCTCCACCTTGTAGGACCAGCATTGCATATGGGCACCTGATTCTCCACTTCCCATCCAGCTCCCTGGATGGGAATTGAACCATAGAATGGAAGATCTTTCTCTCTGTCTCTCTTTCTCCCTCTCTGTAAATCTGCCTTTCCAATAAAAATAAATAAATCTGTTAAAACACACCCATACCCAATGGGGCAGCAGCTAAGATATCCGGTTTGAAGCCCAGCTCTACTTCTGGACCCATCTCACTCTTGTGGTGCACATGAGAGGTAACAGATTCTTGAGTACTCTGGGACCCCAGCACTCACACAGGAAAGCTCAAAAGGAGTTCCTAGCAGCTGTTGACTTCAGTCTGGTCCAGCCCAGTCTTTATGAGCATTGGGGAAGTGAAGCAACCATTGGGAGATCTCTCCCTGTGTCAAAAAAGTTCACAATATAAAAGCAAAGCTAAGCAAATTACACTCTGCTGAGAAGGTGCCCTCCTGGCTGTCCGTGACTGGTGGTCCCTACTCCTCCAGGACCCAGTTGCTGGTGAAAGCCTGGAGCCCTTCTACTTGGGTCTGGTGCCTGTGGTTCTTTCTGGGAACTACAAGATGCAGTTCTCTTCCTTTGAGCATCAAGTTCAGTCCATGCTGGGGATTCTAGAACCGTTACATGTGCAGTCCTTATAGCTGTCAGTCAACAACCAACACCCAGCCACATCATGGTCACAGTTACCAAGCTCATGGGTGTTTGAGACCTCAACCCAGCTGGACCAACATCAGTTGTTTGATTCACCCGTTTTTGTCATTTCATTCTCATTTTGTGGGCCCACCCAGTGTTGTGGGGGATAAAACCTCCCTTCCAGTGACCGCGGGGCCCTCATCTCTACAGCATGGAGTCTTCTCTCTGGATTTCTTTTCCAGGACTGAGGGGTGGGCATCTGTATTGTGTTGGTCAGTCACCCCAGGAAGGCCAAGGACAGAACCACCTCAGAAGGCCTTGCATCCCAAACTGATGACAGAGCAATGACCAGGGACAACACAGTGTCCCTCTGGGTATGGGGAAGCAGAGGATCACGTGAAAAATAAGTCCACATATTATACATATATATGCAAATATACACACATATACATATGTAGACACGTATATATTCACGTATACATGCACATATATATTTGTGTGTGTGTGCATTAATGCATCTATCTATCATCTATTTATCTATTTTCTCTAAATATTTCCCCTTGGGCCCAGCACAGTATCCTAGTGGCAAAAAATCCTTATCTTGCATATACCCACATCGCAAATGGTGCTGGTTCTTATCCCGCTGGACCCACTTCCCATCCAGCTCCATGCTATGGCCTGGGAAAACAGTTTAGGAAGACCAAAGCTTTGGACTCTTCCTATGTGGGAGACCCTGAACAATCTCCTGGGTCCTGGTTTCTGATTGGCTAAGCTCCAGTGTAGAAGGACATTGTGACCCAAGAAGGTCAGTGAGCACAGCGATACAACTGATTGGATAACATTTGTCCACGCGTGTTGTTATAGGCTCCATGGACCAAGTGCATCACTTTAGGACAGCGACGTTCCAGCAGGTGCAGCCACACAGGGAGTGAATCAGCAGAGGGGAGATTTACCTCTCTGACTCTTCTGCTCTTCAGCCTTTTCAATGGAAATGCATAAGTCTTTTTTAAAAAATCCCGTCATGTGGTGGCGTCTCATGCCTGGATCCCAGACCACAGCTGCCATATGCACGTGGTGAGTTGTTCCCGGGTGGCCATTGCGCCATTTGGTGCCAGGCTCTGCCTGCTAGCTGCCCAGCCGGGGAGCTCTGGGGGTTTGGTTCTTTGAGTCGCTACTTAGTTAGCTCCAGGTTGAACCCAATGTGCTTCTTGGACCTGAAACAGGCAGTAACTCTTCCTTTGTAAAACTTGTAATCACTAACAATGCTGACCACCAAATACCAGTCCATGCAGAAGCTATGGCTTGGGGCTTGTCCTACAAAAGTAGCTCCAACAGCTGGCTAATGTGTCAACTGGTAATGGAACAGAGTAGATCAGGCACGACTGAGCAAGCCTTAGCCCATAAGCAAAACTAGAAACCAGGATGGAGCAGAGGTCATGCTGAGTTAGGCTCTTGTACCTACTGGTCAGTGTGAGCCAGGGATGCTAAGTCATAGTGTCTATGGTAGAGTTCGGGACAGATGAGGGGCTGTGCCAAGCTGAGTCAGAGCATCCACTGACAGGCAAGTGATCTATGGCTGGGAACAGGCCCAGTTGTGCAGCTAAGGGGATAACCCTAGCTGGGCTGAGGTTCCCACAAAGAGGCGCGTGGCCTGGAAGGGGGGCTGCATTCTGGTCTGGAAACAGTTGTAGTCGCCCTTGGTACAAGTGTGGACTGGGATTGGATGCACCGAACTGGGCCAGATCCCAACACCCCCTGGTGTCCTGGAGGACCAGGGCAGACGTGGGATGGACTAGGCCAGGTCTCAAACCCCTACTGAGCCATGTGTGAGCCATACGTGGGTATGGACAAACCATGGCTGGGCTGGAACATCCAACAGCAAGAACCAGATTGGGTTGAAGGCCAGTCAGGAAAAACCACAGTTCCTGCTATGACAGGAGGTGGACTGAGTAGGCTGGCTCATGGACCCACTGGTAAGTGTGATACCTGGCATTGGAAGAGGTTCTGATGGAGGAGCCTGGGCAACTCCTCTGGCAGGACACACCCAGCAGGTAAGCGCAAGAAACATAATAGGAAACAGCCCAGAAGAGGCCATGGAAAGCTACCTGCTGGCATACAATTGGCAGATGTTGGGGCAAGACCAGGCTGAATCTGTCCACGTTATCCACTGGCAAATCCGAGCACCAGTGTGGGTCGAGCCAAGTTTGGTCGCAACAAAGACTAGTACACAATATGGAATGCCAAGGTGAGGTTGCCTGTACCGGAAGGGACCGCAGCGCCCAACTAGCCTGGGAACAAGAAAGGAAGTAGGCAGAACTGGCAGGGGAATAAGGGAGGGTTCCTTTGCTGGACAGCTACTCCCGCAGGAGAGCATAGGCTGGGATGGGGGCAGACCAGACTAGGCAGAGCTACCACACCTGTGCACCTCATGTGGACTAGATCAGGGAAACGCTGGGCTGGGCAGATTATTCCTACTGGTGAAAACAAAATTAAAGTGGGCGAGGGTTGTTTGGGCTTAGCCACAGCATCAGCTGGAATCTGGGAGTGGGAGAGGCCTGGGAGGGAAATAGCGGGCTCATCCCTCTTGGGTTACCACTTCCACGGGAGGACATAAAACTAAGATAGCGGCTGGGGTGGAATGAGGTGTGGGACAGACTGGATTACTGCTACACATACTGGAAAACCAGGGTAGGGGGCGGTCCTTGTGGGGGTTATTGTGGGTCGCTCCAGCTAGGCTGCAGCTCCCACTGGTTTATGTGAAGGCCAAGTATGTGCTGGGCAGAACCAGGCTGGACTGCAACACCCATTGGTTCCAGTGGAAGTCGGGAGTGAAAACAGAACCAACCAAGCAATTGCAACCACCAGCTGATTGGGGCGATGGTCTGTGCCAGGCCCTGTACTTGCTAGCACATACAAGAAGTTTCTTTGGAGATCTTCCTAATCTAAATGCTGGACTCAGAACCCTAACGAAGAAAAGAGAGAAGACAGAACTGGTCAACCAACCATCTCAGCTATGATGGACTACGTCAATCAGTGGATTTTTCAAAGCCCTCATAGTGCTTGGAGTGGCAAGATTGACAGTGATTCATAACTGTTGCAATATCAAAATCACTTAAGCAAGAACCTCAGAGCATGCCCTACATCCGGGACCTGGGGATGGTGGGAAATTGGGTCTGCCTTCTCCCTTAATACCCCCCTTTAAACATGAAGGAAACAATATGGAAAACATACTAGTATTATCCACTTTCCTGTAGCCCTTGAACCTTCTTACCCTGAATAACTATGTAAAGATTGTCAAAATAAAAAAAATCCCGGCATGTTTTGATTGCTCACTGATGAGATTGTCCCCTGAGGGTGGTGACCTGGGGAGATATCCTGGGATGGGATTACCTCATGTCTTCCTCTAGAAAGGAGGAGCCAGGAGCAGACATCTACACACTTGCCAGGGTGCCACCAGCCATCAGCGGGTCCACACTGAGGTTACAAAGCCAACACTATGACCATGGAAGGAAGCAGGTCCAACTCTTTTCCAACTCAGCCTACTCTGGTAAGTAGAGAGCCGACAGGGACAGCAAAAGCATCAAGCATGTCCTTTTCCCCTGAGCCAAAGATGCTCCTAAGACAGTGGTACTTTGTGAAGTTTCCACCCCTGGTGTTAGGTGAGTGAGGGTCAGTGCAATCTGCACTCCTGTCTGTGGAACTTGTGTGATGACTGAGGCAAGCTTGCTTCCACATTGCTTTGTTTATTAGAAAGGTAGAGTTGAGTTGAATGCTGGTAGAGAGCATCCTCCATTTGATGCTTCACTCTCGAAATGGCACAAATGTTGTGAGCTGGGCCAGGGTGAGGTGAGGAGCCTCGAATTTTGTACTGCTTTCCATGGGGTTGCTGGGTTCAAGCACTTGAACCATCCTATGCTAGTTACCCAGGTGTCATGG
This sequence comes from Ochotona curzoniae, assembly GCF_017591425.1. Taxonomy (NCBI): domain Eukaryota; kingdom Metazoa; phylum Chordata; class Mammalia; order Lagomorpha; family Ochotonidae; genus Ochotona; species Ochotona curzoniae. Next base: position 56,708 of record NW_024465496.1, read on the forward strand.
AAGGCGCTGCATCTGAATATGAGTAACTAGGGCTCAGACCACAACCCCCATGGGATTCAGTTGTCACAAGCAACTAACTGATTGAACCCTGAGTCAAGCATCTGCCTTTCCCAACAGGTTATTTTTTTAAATTATTTTTGTTAGAGCTGATAACACAGGAAGTTGAATGCTATTTGATTCTTCACTGCAACAGTTAATCTCTTCTGTTCATAAATTTCTTGGCAGATATCCTAGGTTTGTGGTTGTTGTTGTTATGTTTGCTTGTTTGTTTTATATCCAGATGACTTCATAGCTCTCATGTGCATGCTAGACCCTCACTAGGGTGCTAGTTCTCTCTCTCTCTGTCATTGATTTTCTTGCTCTCTCCCAAATTCTCCACTGGGGAGCAGGAAGATCAGTTGGTCTCAAAGTGAGGTTTTCCAGGTGTCCTGAATGATTCTTGGTCTGGGACGACTAGTCAGTGTTGGATTGCCTGGGAAGGAATCACCTCCACCCCATCCAGTGCATCCTCCTGCATAGGCACACAGGTGGCAGGCACCATGGCTGCAGTGTATGGTTTTGTGCCACCTTCCCAAGAGACCAGGACAGATTATGTGGCTCCTGAGTTTGTCCTGACCCAGGCCTAGCGGTGACAGGTGTATGGGGAGTGAGACTGAGCATCTCTCGCTCGCTCTCTTTCCTTTTCTTTCTCAATGTGAATTTCAAATTAACATGTACCTATCCTCAAAATTGCATGCATGTTTCTATAATAGTCTCCACAAACTTCCTGACATCCTAGTGTCCTGAGGCCCAAACCTTAATTGTGACAGTGAGGAACATCCCAAAGTTCCCTCTACTCGTGCAAGGGGACCAGCTGTCATTGCACACCTTCCTATGGCAAGCAGCCTTGGCCTGCCACTCTGCTCCCAGTGCCCCTTTCTTCTTGCTCTTTCAGGGGAGGCTGCAAAGAAGTATGATCCCTGACATGCTGCGGAGGAAGCCACGGGTGCGTGCGGTGAAGGTCACTCAGAAACATGCTGTTGACTGTGTGCTCTCCAGAAGGCTCACAAGTTGCATATTCCAGAGGCCAGTCACCCGTGTCACTGCCCACCCACGCAACAAGGTCCGAAGGTCGCCGGTAGAGGCTACCCTGCAGAAGCCACAGCAGTGGTGTGCACTCCAGAGGCTTCAGGGACTCCAGGCCTGCAGCAGCGAGGGACAACTACTGAGCCCCTTGGACTTTGCCAATGCCATCCAAATGCCTACACACAGAATCCCAGGCACATCAGCAGTGTCAGCTGGGGCTGGGCATCAGAAGAGCAGGCCTAAGTGCACCGCTAGCTCAGCCACAGATTGGTCCACGTTTGTTCCCCTTGGTGGATATGGGTCTGTCCCAGCAGCCCTCCAGGGGGCAGGTGACTGCTGGAGACATCCAGCGGCAGGCCTGGAATGTGAAGAAGGCAAGGAGGAGGCTGGCCCAGGCCTTGCAGGCAGACAATATCATGAGAGAAGAAGAGTGTGCTGCAGGAAAACCACATGGAGAGCCAGTGGAGGAGGAGAAGGAGGAGAAGGAGGAGAAGGAGGAGATGGAGGAGAAGGAGGAGAAACTAAAGGAGGAGAAAGAGGAGCCTGGTTGTGTGGAACTTTCCATGTTGCATGCATGACTACCTGTGGTGCCTGGGAACATCTTCCGCCTTTGTGGACACAATATAGACAGGCGTATGGGAACTCCCATAATCTCAAGTCTACTCCCTCTTGCGGTTGATATATAAATTCCTCCCACCCTTCTCTCTTGTCATATGTGACTCGAGTCTATAAAAGCCTGATGCTATGAATAAATGTTTGTTATTGACCATGAATATTGGATGTGTGCATCATTTCCATCATGGTCAGATAACAAACAGGGACTTAACTCAGAAGTACCACATCTATATAAAAAAACAACTGCTCGTATCATATTGAATGAGGAAAATCTAAACTCTTTTCTGGATGAAGACAAGGATGTCCACTTTAAACACTGTAATACAGTGTTGGAAGTTATAACAAGAGCAACTGGAGAAGGAGAAGTAATACAGAACCCCAGCTTTATAAAGCTAGAAGTGAAAATAGCCATGTTTTTAAGGTGACATATAAAAAAGTCAAAATACTCTACTAGAAATCCTTTGGAACTAAAAAAACCAGTGGAGAGTATTGTGGCACAGCAAGTAAAGACAGCCTGTGATGAAACATCCTGTTTAGTGTCCTTGATATTTCCAGCAAGCTTCCTGAAAATGCAAACTGGGACAGCAAATGTAGAAAGCACATGTGTTTGTGCTGCTGTCATCCATGTGACACCTAGAAGAATCTCCTAGCTCCTGGCTCTATCTCGGTCCAACCACAGCCATTGTACTTGTCGAAGTATTTATCTAATGGATGGAAGAAGATCCTGGCTCCTGGCTTTAGCCTGAGTCAGCTCCAGTCATTGTGGCCGTCTCAGTAGTTATCTTATGCTTGGAAAATAATCTTGTCTTCTCCCTCTCTCTCTCTGTTAACTCCAAGTTTAAAATTAATAATACATATTTTCAAAATATTTTTAAAAGAATATATTTATTTTGTAAATTTTCAGAACACAAAACCAACATTTAAAAATTGCTTCTTTTTTGTACCAATAATTATTATCTTTTCTAGACGAGATCAATGAAAAATGCCATTCCCATTAGTTTCAAATATCATTAGGCATAAATTTAATCAAACAAATGAATGAAAATTGCTCAGCAACAATGAAAGGCATCACTAAGGATGGGGAGATGTTTCTTATCTGTGGATTGAGAGAAAATTGTTAAAATGCTCATGCTATCTAGAATGAAAGAAATAACATATTATAGGAGGACAATTCACTGACTATATAAAACAAAGTGAGCTAAGTCCAGCCTAGGGTGGGAATAATTGAATGCATCTATGGACAAGCTTATGGGAACAGCCATAATCTCATGTCAACTCCCTGTTGTTGATATGTAAATTCCTCAATCCTTCCACCCTCATCTTAGATGACCTTCAGTCTATAAATGCCTGATGCTAGAAATAAATTTAGTTATCGCCCATTATTCAGTAGTCCACATATGTGAGTGTTGGCTCTGTGTACCAAGTCCATCAGTGCTGGATATCAAGGAACATCTATCAAATTCCTAATCACATAAAAAATATAAAAGAGAAAAACAAATAAGAGAGGGCACGAAATAAAGGAGGGCTGTGAGGAGAGAAGAAGGGTTGAAGTAAAAAGATAAGTCCTCATTATATCATTTACAGAGTTAGCAAAAATTCTAAAACTCAAAAAAAGCCACAGAAAACAGAAAATCCCGATCAAAACTGACAGCGTCGTACCACACCTCCATCTGGGTCAAAACCCTACCCACCCTTGACAACTTACACAACCCCGCACATCAACAAGCATACCTAATCCCACGGGGGGGGCCAATCTAAGTCATGGGCCACCTCTGACCCTATACCCAACAATAACAATCCCACACCCCAAGAAGACACACCACAAAAAAATACTGCACCAACCCTATATCAGTGCCCCAAGAGACGCTCACCCCCCCCCCATCACCCTACATTCATCAACACCCCAATGGGGCCACTGAGAACATACCTTACACCAGCCACAACCGAACACCCGACCAACGCATCCCCTTCACCTAGTCATTCACCAAGGATATGAAACAATGATAAAGCCCAATAGTCAACAACCCTTCTACTCAATCCCCACCACCAACAACCATAATCACCACATATCCAAGTGCACCCTCAGCAACCAACGCCCACCCTACTAAAAACGCACTAACCAACAACACATCCAATACGGCCATCATCACATCAAAACTCACATCCGAATGTTAAAAAAGATCAACCATTAGGCACCAAACAACACAGCAACTACACATCACCAAACACCAGACACCCACATCTACAAGCAGTACTCCCTCCGTCAGGTCACAGCCATAACACCCAAAAACACACACACCGAAGTATCCAATGCACAGACCATCACCAACAGAGAGGAAGATTCCACCTTCCTTTCATGGAAGCAGTAACCGGTACCGCATTTACCCACATATTCCATCCATGGCACAGATTCCCTTGTCTGCTTGTGTCAAGCCTGGGTGTTCTTGATGCTTGTTGTGTGAGCTAACAAAACAAAGGAAGTAGAGATCTATTTGATTGTGTATGCAAGAATGGTCAAATTATTCAGATAATTTTCTAAATCCTGGACTGGCAAGGTGAGAATTTAGCCACTGAGACACCATACTTGGGCCCATAGATATTTTAAAATTCTAAAAATAGGATAAGCTATTTGTAATCTCTTTTGTTTCCAGATGAATTCTTGCATCGTTGTGTCCATCTCTGAAAAGAATATTGAAATTTTGATTGGGACTGTATTGAATCTGTATAAATCAGTAATATGGCTATTTTGATTATGTTAATTCAACCAACCAAGGAAGATGACAATTTCCTACATTATAAATGTCATCTTCTTTTTTAATGTTCACCATTTTCATCATAGAGGTCTTAGAAGCCTCTGGTTAAATTTCTTCCAAAGATGCTTCTCTGCCATTTTAAAGGTGACTGGAGAGCTCTTTCTCAGACATGAGTTATTTGTATATACAAGAGCCATCCATTATGTTCATTCATTTTGTATCTTGTCAGCCTGCAAAACTATCATATGAGTTCCAACTGCTCTTTTTGGTGATTGTTTTTTGATACAGTTTAGTTGGCACCATGGACTCCCTTCCTCCTCCCCTGAGTTCACTATCATCTCCTTCACTATCTTCTCCTTTCTTCTCCCCTCCAGCCACACAAAGGGTGTAGCAGCACAAGCATTGCACTGGCAGAAATACTCCACTTGTGTCAATGCATTCACATGCCATCAGGCTTACAAGCAGCTCTCCTGGAAACCCAGTTTTGTCACTTTTCCTCTCATGCCCACTAAGGGTACTTTATTGAAAGGAAGCAACCTGAGCACCCCACACAAAATAAGGTTGTAGATTATCTCTGAACATGCTAAGAACTCCACATACAGAGAGAACTTCAGCACCCAAGGTTTTTCAACTACCATTGAAAACAATTGCTCTGGCACCACAGACTGCTGGATGTGCATGTGACACCAAGGGAACTTATTGAGTGGAAAAGGGAATAGTCCAGAAGAAAAGCACAGATATTTTGTGGCAAAAGTACACCACTGGGTCACTAACTTCACATACCATCAGGCTTTCAAGCAGCTCTCCCAGAAACGCAGTTATGTCACTTCTCGTCTAATGCCCACAGAGCACACTGAGCACCATACCCCAAACCTGATTGTAATATTCTTATTCAACATGCTACGAATTCCATAACTAGAATTCCATATCTTCACCTACCATTAGGCCTACAAGCAGTTCTCCCAGAAACCCAGTTTTCTCACTTTTTGTCTAATGTCCATACAGTGCACAGTATGGAAATGAGTTGTGATGAGCACCAACACCAAACTAGGTTGTATATCGTCAATAAGTTTTCCAAGAACTCCACACCCAGAGATAACCTGAGCACCCAAGCTATCTTCAGGTACCTTCGAAAATGACTGCTCCGGCACCACAGACTACTGAATGTGCATGAAACACCTAGGGAACTCAGTGTTGTAGGTGAATGGTATAGTCCCAAAGGAGCAGTACAGGTGTGCATGCACACGCCATCAGGCTTACAAGCAGCTCTCCCTTAAACCTGATTTGTCACTTTTCCTCTATGCCCATAGATGCAATCCTTGGAAATGAAACATGTTGAGCACCCTGGACAAAACAAGTTTTAGATTCTCGCTCAACATGCTAAGAACTCCTTACATAGAGAGAACTTTAGCGACCAAGCGATTTTCAGCAACCATTGAAAACAAATGCTCTGATACCACATACTGCTGAATATGAATGTAACACCTAAGGAACTCAGTGTGTTGGAGAAAGGCATATTCCCCAAGGAGCAGCACAGGTGTTCCTGTGGCAGTACGCCTCCATCGGGTCACAAACTTCACCTGCCATCAGGCTTACCAACAGCTCTCTCGGAAACCAACTTTTGTCACTTTTTGTCTAATGCCCAAAGAGCACACTGTAGTGATACGAGGCTGGTTGAGTACCATACACCAAATTTGGGTTGTAGCTTCTGATCCAATGCACTAAGCTTTCCACATATAGACAGAACTTCAGTGCCCAAGTGATTTTCATCTACCATTGAAGACAACTGCTCTGGCTCCACATACTGCTGAATATTTATGTGACGCCTAGGGAACTCACTGCGCTGGTTAATGGCATAATCCTGAACAAGCAGCACATGTCCTCCTGTGGCAGAACTACTCCATTTGCGTCAGTCACCTCACATATCAGCAGGCTTCCAAGCAGCTCTCAAAGAAACCCAGTCTTGTCACTTTTCCTCTTATGCTCACTAAGGGTACTTTATTGAAATGAATCATGTTGAGCACCCTACACCAAACTAGGGTGTAGATTCTCACTCAGTGAACTAAAAATTCAACTCCAGAGAGAACTTCTGCACCCAAGTGATATTTAGCTTTCATAAAAACAGCAGCTCTGACACCAAATAGTACTGATGTGCATGTAACATGTGACATGTGACATCTAGGGAACTCCATGCCATGGCAAAGCACATCATTCTGAAGGAGCAGCGCAGCTGTGCCAGTGACAGAATTACTTCATTTGTTTCACTAATTTCACATTCCATCAGACTTATAAGCAGCTCTCCCGGAAACCCAGGTTTGTCACTTTTCATGTAATGCTCATTGAGCACTCTGTATTGAAATAAAGCATGCTGAGCACTGCAGACAAAACAGGTTGTAGATTCTCACTCAGTGCACTAAGAACTCCACATCCAGAGGAACTTCGTTGCTCAAGGGATTTTCTGCTACCATTGGAAACAACTGCTCTGGCACCACATAATGCTGAATGTGCGTGTGACACCTAGGGAACTCAGTGTGTTCATCATGTGATTATTTGCCATCTCTATATTTTGTTTTTGGTTTAAGAATCATAGTTTTTGTTTTGAAAGGTAGGGTGACAGAGAAAGGAACAGACAGAAAAAAGGAGAGAGAACCAAAGTGAGTTCTTTCTGCTAGTTCACTCCCCAAATATCTGCAATAGTCAGGCATGGGTCAGTCTGCATTAGAGAGCCAGGCTCTGCCAGGGTCTCACCCTAGGTGGCAGGAGTGCAGGACTTCTGGTGTGTCAGCAGGGAGCTGAATCAGAAGCAGAGTAGATGGAATGTGAACTAGCACTCAAGCATGGGAGACTGGCAGGCAAGCAGTGGCTTAACCCCCTATCCCAGAGCTTGGACCCTTGAACTTTATTTTTTTGTTTTATTTATTTACTTTTCCTGGAAAGTTAGATTTACAGAGAGAAGCAGAGACAGAGAGAAAGATCTTCCATCATCCAATTCACTCACCTAGTGGCTGCAACAGCTGGAGCCAATTAAATCAAGCCAGGAGCTCCTTCCAGGTCTCCCACACAGGTGCAGGATCCCAAGGTGTTGGGCCTTCCTCTGCTGCCCTCTCAGGTTACAAGCATCACATAGTCCTCCTTTACTACTATTGGAAAGGCAGATATACAGAATGGAGGAGAGACAGAGAGGAAGATCTTCTGTCCGATGCTTCACTGCCCAAGGGGCTGCAGCTGCCAGAACTGTGCTGATCCAAAACCAGGAGCCCAGAACTTCTTCTGGGTCTCCCATGATGGTGCAAGGTCCCAAGGCTTTGGGCCATCCTCAACTGCTTTCCCAGACAGCAAGCAGGAAGCTGGATGATAAGCAGGGCTACTGGGTTTAGAACGGGCACCCACATGGGATCCCTGCATGTTCAAGGCGAGGACTTTAGCTGCTAGGCTATCACGCTGGGCCCCCATCTAGCATTTTGATAGTTTATTGAATTATGTTATTCTGCTGAAAAGTTCATCACATGGATATCTGCAGTGGTTTCAATATGATTTGGTTCCTGAACTCATGCAGACATCCAATTCAAAATTTATAAGTTGATGATGCTAAGAGAGTCGAAATTTAATCAATTAATACAATTGGGGTGTCTAGGAAGTAAGCCTAACTTCAGTCCCTGGGGAATATGTTTCAGAAGATCATTTTTGCGAGAGGGTTCTTACAGAAGCACGTTTTGGCTCCAACCACCATCTCTGCTTCCTGATTGGTCATGTGATCCTTCTTCCATGCAGACTCCTTATCACACACCAAGCCACTGGGAACTGCCAGTCTTGTACTTAAACCTCCAGAGCTGTGAGCCATGCAAGCCTTCCTCTCTAGAAAGTTAGTTGCCTCTGTCATTTCACTGTAGTCATGAAGCTCTAACACAACCGCCCCCTCTTTCTAGGTCCACATTGTCCTCATCAGGCTTACGAGCTAGACCTTTATTGTGCTGCCGCTACCTGACCTTCACTCTGCTTAGCCTCATGTTGCAATGTGTGCCACCATGACCTAAGATTCTAGGCTTACTGACTATTTTCTCAGCTACCACAGCCATCTTGACTTAATCTGTCACACCTGTTCCTCTGCACAGACTGAAGAGAGAGTCTTCCAGTGCTCACTGCTGTGTGAGCAATGACCTGCATGGTACTGGGCCCGTTCCAGGACGTACATGAATAAATGGCAAGACAAGTATGCTTATCTGCTCTAAGATAAAGCATATATTTAATCTTTCACACTTTGTTCAACTTTGAGAAACATGTTTATTCAAATTTCAATATGTGCAATTCAATACTGTTTTGTGATATGTGTTTGTTCTGTGAAATTACCAACGTTTGATACATACCATTACCTGTAATTGTTGGAGAAACACACCTTAGCACTTTGCTATGCAGTACCTTATTCTGTAATCATTTCAGTCATGCTTTACATATATAACTGTTTAGAGGGCAGATATGTCTTTTGATCACCGGTGATTCCTAGTTCATCAATGAAAGAGAAATGCAGGAAAAGTTTTTTCCTCATTGACTCATGAAAGTACCCAGCAGGGAAGTCATATGAGTGACAGCACATGTCATCCTTTTCTTGATTTCTTAGTTTATTTTTCTTTGTGTTGTTGTATGGATACTAATTGATACTAATTTAAAAGTTCAGATGATATTTTTTCATGTTGACAAAAATTAAACATAAATTTTTAAGTGTTTTTAAATTCTCTCTCTCTTTTTTTTCTGGATTGGTTTTTAAATCTCTGAAATACATTGCCACCAAAGAAGCGAGGATCTCTGGAATTTCTGAGTTAGTCCATGAACAAGCATATGTAGAGGGAGGAGGAGGAAGGACCGATTAAGTCCCTTTGACCAGGTTGGTAGATGTTGTCTCTAATTCATCCACAGTTTCCAGGGCAGCAGAAAGCTGGATTAACTGTTCCATTGGAAATCTGCAGGGAAGGCTGGTTTTCCATCATCATTTCATTTTTGGCTGTTCATTCTTACTTTTGACTGGATGGGGGGCATTCTGCTTAGTGCTTTGCTGGCCAGATTCTTCCATTTGGAGATTCCTAGCTTTTCTACTTGCTTCTATTGCCATAGTTGAGGGTACAGTCTCCCAATCTCTGCTGAAAATTGTCCTGTCTTCTGTCTTTGTGTCCCAGAACTGAGGATGTTTTTTCTTCTTCTTAGTGCCTTTAAGTTGTGACAAGCTTTCATGAGACCTCTGGGGCACAGAATAAAACCATTCTGAATGGACTTCTATCAGATTTCTTTGGGACATAAAAGTAACACTTCTGGGTGGTGTACAAAATGTGCTGTATCTCTTCATATGAATCTCTTCTGGTATGAAATACCAGAAGGGAACCCACATATGTATAACCAACTAATCTTTGACCAAAAAACTGAAAACACACCAGGGAAAACTCCTGGTCTATTCAACAAATGCTGTTGGGACTAACGGATAGCAGCTTGCAGACTTAAGAAGCAAGACCTGCACCTGTCACAGTATACAAAAATCAGCTCTAAGTGATTCAAGGGCCTAATTCTTATTTTTTTAAATATTTATTTCTTTATTTTCATTACAAAGTCAAATATACTGAGAGGAGGAGAGACAGAGAGGAAGATCTTTCTCCCAATGATTCACTCCCCAAGTGAGCCCAATGGCCGAAGCCAGAAGCCCAGAGCACTTCCAGGTCTCCCACATGGTGCAGGTCCAAAGGCTTTGGGCCGTCCTCGACTGCTTTCCCAAGCCACAAGCAGAGAGCTGGATGGAACGTGAAGCTGCCAGGATTAGAACCGGTGCCCATATGGGATTCTGGCGCATTCAAGGTGAGGACTTTAACCACTAGGCCATGGCTGTGGGCTTCTCAAAGACCTAATTCTACAACCAGGAACCATGAACCTATTAAAGGAAAGTATCAGAAGCACTGTCCAACAAATTGGAATTGGTAGACTACTTAGAAAAGACATCAAAAGCACAAATGAGACTGCCTTAATCTAAAAAGCTTTTGTAAAGCAAAGAAAACAATTAACAAAGAAGCAATCAACAGAATGGGAGAAAATTACTGCACACTGCACAAGTGATAGGAGACTAATATCCAGGATTTACACCTGTAAAATGGGCAATGGAAAGGAACAGAAAAGTTTATATGCGAAGGAACCAGGTGAGCAGGGAAGGGAGAGGGAAGAAGTTCCTTCGGAGAGAAGGCCAGGAGGTGGGGTGCCTCTTGAAAGAGGAGGGAGATTATCGTTCCGACCAGTTAAATGCCATAACATAACATCAACAACCATTTCCAACATTATGGGCTTAATTAACAATGTAATACTACATTTCACACAAGACTAGATTTGATCCGTAATACTGCAATAAGGTGGAGCAATCCACCATGGGGGGAGGGTAAAAGGAGGGGATGGGAGAACATCAGAGCCTATGAAATGTTGTTATAAAATTAAATGTAATTAAAAGAAAGAAAGAGAAGGGAGAGAGTGTCGTCTGACATTTTCAAAAGAACAAATCAGAAATGAAGAATACAGTGGAGTGAATTAAAAGTAGAGTGGGCTGGGCCCGGCACGGTGGCGCAGTGGTTAAGGTCCTCACCTTGCATGTCAGGGATCCCATATGGGCGCCGATTCTAATCCCAACAGCCCCGCTTCCCATCCAGCTCCCTGCCTGTGGCCTGGGAAAGCAGTCGAGGATTGCCCAAAGCTTTGGGACCCTGCACCCACGCGGGAGACCCGGAAGAGGCTCCTGGCTTCGGATCGGCATAGCATCGGCTGTTGTGCTCACTTAGGGAGTGAATCATCGGATATAAGACCTTCCTCTCTGTCTCTCCTTTCTGTATATCCACCTTTCCAATAATAATAATAATAATAATAAAAAGTACAGTGGAGAGACTCCAAAATGTAATGAAGGAGAATCAGAAAAAAAAAAAAAAGAATCTCAAAATTAGAAGATATTTCCTGTCACCAAAGGAAAACAATGGAAAAGCTGGAAGCAGAGCTGGATCAGACTGAAAAAGTATTCAATGATTGAAAGACAGTATTAAAAGGCCACATATACAAGTTATGGGAGTCCCAGAAGGTGCAGAAAGAGAAACTGGGATTAAGAATGTATTTAATGAAAAAATAAAGGAAAATTTCCCTAATCTAGAGAAAGAATTGGGAAACAAGATCCTGGAGGGGTACAGAATTCCCAACAGGGTTGAACAAAAACAATCTTTACCAAGACACATAGTCATCAAGCTCTCTTCAATTAAACATAACGAAAAGATCCTTAAATATGCATGAGAAAAAAATCAATTGAGACAAAGGAATGCCAGTTACACTCCAAGGACACTCTACAGGTAAGAAGAGAAAGGAGCAACATATTCCAGATTCTAAATCAAAGAATTGTCAGCCCAGGGAAATGTATCCAGGAAAAACTTCCTTTTGTTTTTGAAAATGAAATAAATTTCTTCCACAGTGAAGTTAAAAGAATATGCCTCTTCCAAACCTTGTCCTACTAATGATACTGAAAGATGTTCTCTTGACTGAGAAAAGGAATAGCATCCACCAAACCAAAGGCAAATGTGAAGAACATCCCAGTAAAATAACAACAGAAGACTAAGTCAATGAACAACCCATTGCTAAATGACAGGACCAAATTACCACCTATTCATATTAACCATGAATGTAAATGGCTTAAACTCACCAATCAAATATCACAGATTAGTAAACTGGATAAAACAATGAAACTCATCTATTAGTTGCCTACAAGAAACAGATTTCACCAATAAGGATCGGAAGAATCTATATCTCATGAGATTTTTTTGTCAGTTTCATCTCTTCAAAACACTATCTTCTGTTTAAGTTCTTCAACGACTCATAGATCATTCAGTAGCATCAGTTACTTCAAGAATGTTCTTGATTTTCACTTCTTCAGTGACACATTAGTCTTTCAGTAGCATGTTATTTAACCTCACTGTGCTGTTAATTTCTTTTTCTGCATCTGCTTGATTTTGTATTGTGATTTTTCATTTAAAGGGATGTATAGTAACTGTGTAATGGAAAGAATCATAGCAGCATGTTATTTAAATTCATGATATTGTAGTAAACTTGTATTTTTCTGCCTGTTGTTCATTTTGCTTTGTGACTTTTCATTTAAGGGGCTGTATAATAATTGTGTAATGGAGATTATTACATTCAGATGTGAGGATATAATAAAGTCTGCATCTCTACTTTCAGACAAAGATGGACTCCAATGAAACTGTTTACTATATCTTGACAATAAGATGCTCAATTCTCTTCCATAGTTCATGCCCACAATGATGAACATATGACTCTGTAGGAAGAACTATAGTGTGGCAATTATATGGAAGAAATCAGTGAAAGAGGAGGGAATAGGGGAAGGGATAAGGGAAATCCCAGGGCCTATGGAACTGTATCATAAACTGATGATAAAAAGAAGTAGAAAATTTTTAAAAAGAAAGAAAATGGAGCAGCTGTTACCTGAACCAGGACTTAGTTTGGGAGAACAACATCACAAATGGTGGTGTAACTGACCATATTTTCATTTTTTTAAGATTTATTTTTATTGTATATATATGTATATATGTATGTATATATATGTATATATGTATGTATATATACATATATATGTGTATATATATGTATGTCTATGTGTGTATGGAGAGGAACAGAGACAGAGAGGAAGATTTTCCATCCATTGATTCCCCAAGCAGCTGCAAAGACTGGAGCTGAGCTAACGTGAAGCTGGGAGACCAGAACTTCTTCCGGTCTCTGACATGAGTGCAGGGTCCCAAAACTTTGGTCCATTCTCAACTGCTTTCACAGACCAGAAGCAGGGGGCTCAATAGAAAGCAGAACTGATAGAATTGAAACAGGCACCCATATGGGATCCCGAGGCATTTGAGGTAAAGACTCCAGCCACTAGGCTACCATGCCAGGTGCTTTGCCTCCTTCTCTCTCTCTCTCTCTCTAAGATTTACTTATTTTTTATTGCAAACTGAGATATATACAGGAACGAGAAGAAAAAGAGAGAAATATCTTCCCTCCAATGATTCACTCCCCAAGTGACCACAATGGCCATTGCTGCACCAATCCAAAGCCAAGGACCAAGAGATTCTTCCAAGTCTCCCATGCACGTGCAGGGTCCCAAGGCTTTGGGACATTCTTGACTGCTTTTCCAGGCAACAAGCAGGGAGTTGGATGGGAAGCAGGGTCACTGGGATTCGAACCAGTGTCCATATGGGATCCTGGTGCATTCAAGGTGAAGACTTTAACCGCTAGGCCATGGTGCCAGGCCCTTGCCTTCCTAATAATTGTAGTTTTGAGATTTCCCCATAATAAAGCTGGCACATTCCATTTATTTTAACTGACTTGAGTGTAATGTGAGTGTTGTGCCCTGATGTGGTACAATACAGTTGCTATATCTAATATATAAGATTATGACCAAGGTGATCATTGTGACATTAAACATGTTGTACATGTGTCCTTGTTCATTTAGAGAATAAGTTAATTTGGGGGATGGGGAGATAGATGGAGACCTGGACTTGAAAATGCTGTCTTGTCCAGTTTTCTTCAGCTTGCCTGTATTTTTCCGAATTACTCTCGGAAGTGCTGTCTCATTACTTTCTGGAGTATTTGACATATTTCTTGTTTACACGGTGGATTGTTTGCTGTCTGGATTCTTCACTAAGATGCAAGCTTCAGGCCCAGTGTGCTGACCTAGCAGCTAAAGTCTTCACCTTGAACACCCCAGGATCTCACATGGGCACTGGTCCTAATATCAGCAGCCCCTCTTGCCATCCAGTTCCTTGTTTGTGGCCTGGGAAAGAAGTCAAGGATGTCCCAAAGCCTTGGAACTCTGCACCCACATGGGAGACCTGGAGGAGGTTCCTGGCTCCTGACTTCGGAGCAGCTCAGCGCCGGCCGTTGCAGTCACTTGGGGAGTGAATCATCAGATGGGGAAGATCTTCCTCTCTATATATCTGACTTTGCAATAAAAAAATAAATAAAGCTTTAAAAATTAGATGCAAGTTCACATTGTCAGGGATAATGTCTTTCTGAATCTTTTTAAAATTTTTTTTCTTTAACTTGCATAGACTAGACTTTAATTAACTGTTAAGTGAATTATTATTTCATGAATTTGATCTTAAATCTGCAAGTTAATAGACCTGATAAATAGGGTATGACTGCTATTTGTATGTGTTTCTTCGTGTGTGTGTGTGTGTGTGTGTGTGTGTGTGTGTGTCTACTGTTCAAATGAAGAAACTAAGACACAGAACAACTGACCTTTTAGGTCACATACCGTGATGGTAAATGATAAAATTTCTTGTTTCTTGACTTTGTGCAAATTCATTTCAAATATTTTTGTTCAAAGATTTACAGTTCTCTTAAAAGATGAAAATTATTTTTAAAAAACATTTATTTATTTTATTGGGAAGGCACATGTACAGAGAGGATGAGAGACAGAGAGGAAGATCTTCCATCCGAAGATTCACTCCACAAGTGCCTGTTATGGTGGTGTTGCACTGATCTGAAGCCAGGAGCCAGGAATTTCTTTCCGGGCCTCCCACGAGGGTGCAGGGCCCCAAGGTTTTGGGCCATCCTCGAATGCTTTCCCAGGTCACAAGCAGGGAGCTGGATGGGAAGTGGGGCTGCCAGGATCAGAACCATCACCCATATGGGGTGCCGGCATATTCAAGGTGAAGACCTTAACCATTGCACTATCCTGCCAGGCCCAGATGTAAATTCTTAATCATGAGAATTTAACTAAATTAGTTTTCCAACGCTTGCACATTTGTGAAATACCAGTGTATGCCCAACATTCTGAAGTTCAGATACAGGGTGTCTAGACTAAAAGCTGGCTATGCCTGAGGTTTAAATTTTTTGCATTTAGTAACACTTAGTACCTGCCATGTGTAGGGGATGCCAGTTCATGCAGTGGAATGAATGAATGAATTATTTCTTTGCTAGAGTCATTTATCCTATTTATTCTCTTCCTAAGAGGCAGCAGGCCACATGCTTAGAGCCCAGACATATGAGTTCTTAATAGTAGAAGTGATCCCTAAGACTTAGGACCTTGGAATATGTCAATTTTCCTTAGCTCCTGCTCAACAAATGTAATATAGGTGGATACTTCAACAATGTTTGGAAGGTGATTATATGTCCTGTCCAGCAAGACAGTCAATGGGGTTTGCAACCACCTAGGAGAGAATGAGGGACAAGAGACACGAAGAATGGACAGCAAGACAGGATGTCTGATCAAGCTGTCAGTTTATTGATTTTAATTGAGGGTTTTTATATTCTTCTGTAACTAAGGTTCAGGGAGAAAAGGAGAAACTAGGATGCAAGCCATGGTCTCCAGACCGATTGTTCTTGAGCAGCTACCATATCCACAATAGTAACCAGCATATCAACAATAGCATAGGTAATCAGTAACAAGATGTCGGCAGGTACAGCATAAATCACATTCTGAAAGAGTTGCTAGAAACAATTGAAGCTGAGCGTGTGATTAGTTCCATAAGTTCTTTCCCAAACATCTAGCCAGCCAGGGATTTTCCACTGGCTCATAGTTCTATATTCAAAATGGCTTCAGTGTGGCTATAGTACACGATACTGACAATTATAAGTCAGTGTGCACTTTAAATTCATACATGTGAGGAGTCCCCAAAGTTTTTGAGAATTGGGCATTATGAAATGCTACATGAATTTCAATTTTTCTAAGAGGCCTTTGTTCAAAATATAGCTTACATGATTTGAATTTTTAAAAATTTCAAATTTATTTTGTACTTGAGAAATAGAGGGAAGGATAAAGAAAGGTGTCTTTCATATATTGATTCACTCCCCACATATCTGCAATGTTTGAAGCAGGCCTGGGGCAGCATCAAGATACAGGAGCTTCTTCTGGGTCTTCCACATGGGTGCAGGGGCCAAGCTCTCGAATATTTTCCACTGCTTTCTCAGGCACATCAGCAGAGAGCTGCATCAGATGTGGACCATCCAAGGCTTGAACCAGTGCTCCTATGGGAAGTGGGTGCCACAAGCAGCCAGCAGCTCTATGTGGTGTGCACAGTGCCTGTCCCTGGAAGCACACATAATAAGTTATGAAAAGTGACTTATTGCATATCAGGCAGCAAGCCAAATACTCAATTAGTGTTACTTAGATAATTCTGTCAATACCCACTGAAATATTTGAATGCACCCCTAATTTATAATTAAAGAAACAGAATTGCCTAATGAACTAGAAAATTTATTTAGCTTGTACATTGTTAGAGCTGGGAATTTGAACCTCAGGGTACCTAACTGAAACCTTTGTCCCTCCCCTTGGTTTTGTTTTTCTCTGGAGCAGGAGGAAGTGAAGCCTCACTTATTCTGCACATGCAGAAGTTTTGAAAAGATTGGGTTTATGAAAGCAAACATGCGAAGTCCTCTCTGACTTCTGACAGGAACTTTGTAGCAGCAGTGGTCCTGTTAAATAGTTGTCTCTTGTCTCCTCCTCAACCAGTTTAAGGAGTTAGGTTTGCTTTTTTTGTTAAGTCCAGGCCTTAGAGTGTGCAGCTGAGTTCATTACAGTTTTCTTCACTGAGGGAGTGGAGCCTGATGCCTGCCTAGAGTGCAGTGTATTGTAACATCAGATATTTGCTGATTAAGTGATTTGCCATAGTCTGAGATTCTCTCGCACACAACCTCTCCTCTTCCTCCTTGCTGTGGCTTACAATGGCCACAAGAAGGCACTCCTGCTTTGCAGTCAGCCTTAAGGAATTATAGGAGCACACCAGCTGTGGTGGTGAGGCTGGTGCAGGATTAGTGAAGACTCAGAAGCGATTGCACAGAAGATGATGTATTAGCACTTGTGTTGAAGTCTCCAGTCATGGTGGGTAGTGCTGTGTCAGTGCGAGAAGGGCCAACACAGAGCCTGATGGGCCACTTGGTGCTGTCCAGTCTGGATCTTTGTGATGTGCACATCTACAGCAGGGAAGAGATACAAGTAACTGTTCTCCCATTCCAGACAAGCCCTTTGGATCAAAGTGCCTTCTTATCTGTCAGTCTAGTAAATAAATAAATATATGTTTATATAGTTGGGTATTACATATATATAATGTAAAATAATATATTTCTATATTAAGTAATATCTAATAGATATTTTATTTTAATTTATTTTTTTTAATAATCTTAGTTTATTAGGGTACAAAGGGTCACGGGCTACAGGGTGAAAGTGGGTAATATCATTGTTTCCACACTAACATAATCATTTTGCCCTGTATCTAGGGTTAGGGGAGTAACAAAGGGGAAAGCCCCACCCTACCTCCCACCCATCCCCGATCCCCAACATGAGGCGTGCTCCAAGGGTCCTGCTCATACAGTTTTGATAGTTCATCAGTTCTGGATTGCTGCCAATCTCTCCGTCCCAACCGCAATGAAACCTATTCAGAGTCCACTGGCTGACAGTCTCTTGATGGTTGGGATTCCAAGATCAGCAGTTCAGTTCGAGAAATATCCAAAGAAACTTCATCTGAGTTGATCCCAGATCTGATTCTTGAGTGAGTTTGCTAGTACAGACTCCAACACTGTTCGTCACACCAATCAGCTTATGCATATGCTGGTCGTTGCGATTGCTGGTTCCGTTCGGCTTCCAGCCCTGTCTTCCTTGTGAACCAATGGGTGTTGTAGTCCAGCTCGATTCTACCCACTTCATACTCGGTATTCATGCAAACCAGTTGGAGCTGCAGCCTAGTTGGGGCGACTCCCCAAATCCCCTACCAGTTCTGCCCCCTACCCTGGTTCCCATGCATGCCAGTATGCACTGCAGGCTTGTCCAGTCTGTCCCACATCCCAGTTAGCTCTTGCACATGTCAATGGACATTGAAGCCTGGTTCAACCCAACCAATCTATTATCTAGCCCATACACCCACTGGCAGGTGCCTTTTTGTCAAGCCACCCCTGCTCCTAGCCTGGGTTTTGTGCTGTCCAGTGAGGGTGGTAACCCTGAGGGAGGTGCCCACTATTTCCCTACTAGGCCACACCCACTCCCAGAGTATGCAGTCTCCAGGTGGTTTTGGCATTTGACTTGTCAGAATTAGCTCCTAGTACCAGCCTCTGCCAGCTAACGCTGTGGCTAAGCCCAAACACCCCTCAACCCACTCTAATTTTAACTTGCACCAGTCAGAACAGTCAGCTCACTGTGAGGCCCACAGGTGCTATAGCCCTGCCTAGTCTGAACTGCCCCCATCCGTATTCACACTTTCCAATGGAAGTAGTTATCCAGCAGGGGTGCCCACGTTGCCCTGTTGGCTTTGCCTCCTCCCTGATTGTCACATGTGCTGTTTGTGTGCTGCAGCCACATCTGGTACGGCTCATCTCACCTTGGCATTACTTGTTGTGTACTGGTATGTGTTGCAACTGAACCTGGCTCAACCCACACTCTGTTCTGGTGCTCGGATTCACCAGAAGGTGATGTGAACAGATTCAGGCTGGTCTGCCCCCAACCCATGCCATGTGTATGCCAGTGGGATAATTTTCATTGCCTGTTCTGGGTTGTTCCCTATTGTGCTTCTTGCGCTTACCTGCATGGGACTGTGTCCTGCCAGAGGAGTTGCCCAGGCTCCTCCACCAGAACCTCTCCCAATGCCAGTTTTCATGCATACCAGTGGGTCCATGAGCCAGCACTACTCAGTTCGCCTGCTATCCTAGGAGGAACAGTGGCTTTTCCTGCCTGGCCTCCAACCCAAGCTGGTTCTTGTTGTTGGATATTTCAACCCAGCCACGGCTCTTCCATACCCCTACCCAGCTCACACATGGTTCAGTAAGGGCTGGGACCTAGCCTAGTCTGTCACACAACCCTCCCTGGTCCTCCAGAGCACCAAATGGTGTTGGAATTTGGCCTGGCTTGGTGCTTCCCATCCCAGTCCACAATTGTGCCAAGTGAGATTACGATCATATCCTGATCAGAATGTAGCCTCAGTTCCAGCCCATGCGCTCCTTGGTGGGAAACTCAACCCAGCTAGGGTGTTCCGTTATTTCCCCAACCGGGCCTCTGCCCTGCCATAGAGCAGGTGTAGGCCGGTGGTTGTTCTGTCTCCGCTTGGCAGAGCCCCTCACTAGTCCTGGCCCCTTGGATGCTGTGGCTTAGTGCCTCTGCCTCACACAGATCAGTATGTGCAAGGACCTACCTGGCATGAGCTGTGCTCCAACCTGATTTCTGTTGTTACTTGTGAGTTAAGGTTTGTTCAGCCCTGCCCATTCTGCCCCCTTCCAGTGGCAGCCCGGCCCACCCCACATCCTGTTTAAAGATGCACATTTGGGTGCTGCTGCCTTGACCCACCCTGACTGTTGTGGATTCCTTTACCCATGAGTGATGGCAGATGGCGTGGTCACACCTAGCTTAGACCACTGCAACCCCAGCTTGCGAGCAGACCCGGGGGACTTGTATTCCAAATGGTTGGACCCACACAACCCCACAGATTCTAGCCCCAGCCCAAGTTTTCTTGTGTGCTGGATAGTGTCTTGATCCTGCCAAATGTGACCACTCCACAACTCCAACACTCAGTCGGGCAATGGTACCCAACACTGCCAAAGAGGCCCCAATCCATAGCTTCGGTGTGGGCTAGTATGTGGTGATCAGTGATGTTCTATACTAATATCCCATCTCTGTATGCATAATTAGGCTGTTGCATCTGTCTTACTGAAATTATCTTTTGGACACTTCCCCCAAACCACTAGGTCTTGGTCCACTTGCCTGCTTGAATCTTTCATGACCCTGTCACTGAGAATACCCGAAAATTCACTTAGCACCTACACTCAATGTCACGCCACCTCCGGTAGAAGCCGGTTTGAGAAATCGCCGGACCGAGGCGTAAGCTTCAAGGAAGGATGCCTCCCGGAATCGGCTGCATCTCTAGTGGTCTTGGCGTTCCTAGCTGTACTCTCTTTGCTCTTATCTTTATGACTGGAATAATACTATTTATGTGCGGCAAAGGCTCGATGTTTCTTTATAAATCTATGAAGCCTTCTGACAGGAGATTGGATAAGAATAGCAAACAGTCTGAGATAAAAACTATTAAGTTGTTAGTTTTAGTGAATCTATTTAGGATTAATTTTGAGAATTTCTAGAAAGAAGATTATAGTAGAAAACTATAGCTTAAGAAGCCATACAGGAAGAAAAACAAGAAATATAGGCAAGTTAATATTAAAACCAGTGTAAGGCACAAAACACAATGAGGGCTAACTACTTAATGATTAAAACTGCAACTGGTGCCAAACTGCGTCCACAAGAAATAGCAACTGCAGGCTGTCACCGGGCTGTTAGAGAACAATCTTTGCTCAACACACCTGTTTACCTCCCTGGAATAACTGCTTGTAGAAATGTAACCACACGCATAAGCAAAGAAAAATGTTCTTTTGCAATAATCTATTGTATATAAGCTGAGGCCTTGCTTTTGCAAAAGGCACTCAGATACAACTTCCTTGAGTTGTCGTGTCTGTTTGTCACTCGCCAAATCCTTGCCCACCGTTCCCGGGGTCCTGTTCCCGTCGGACTGATTGCTCCCGACCAAGCCCGACCGTCCCAACTCAACCTAGTCTTAGTCATGAGTGACCCCAGGCAGCAACTACATATCTTGAAAACCCCAGAGTTCGTCCTTCCGGCCAGCCAGTACACAAATCCTGGCACCACTTGGTGCATTGGTTGCCGAGGACTCTTTCACTGCCTTGTGGCAGTGTCTTTGGCGTGAGTCCCCCGCATTGAGTCCGACCCGGCAGGGGCACCCACCACAGTCGCCACACTGCAGGGAGCGTCAGTTGCCCCTGAGCCCAAGGACCGAACTCCTCCCAAACTCCCCCAGCCACATGGTCTTAGCAGCAGGGCGGAGCTGGGAATTTCCTCCCAGTTCCCAAGCTCCCTCATGGCGGACTTACCCTGAGGGAAGAGCTCTCTTGGGTCCTGGGGGAGGCTGAGGACTCTTTCACTGCCTTGTGGCAGTGTCTTTGGCGTGAGTCCCCCGCATTGGGTCCGACCCGGCAGGGGCACCCCCCACAGTCGCCACACTGCAGGGAGTGTCAGTTGTCCCTGAGCCCAAGGACCGAACTCCTCATAATAGATATTTTATATAATCCACATAATCTGTATTCAAGTTTATATTAAAATCTACACTATTGTATATATTTTATATATAGGTTATATATAGAAAGAGGGAGAATGTGTGTGTATACATAAATGTGTCTGTGTGTGTGTGTGTATTATGGGTGAATCCCAGTGACATTACAGGTGCTTTTTCTTTATTTATTTTGCTTTTATTGAAAATTCAAATCTACAAACAGAAAGAGAGATAGATAGAAAGATCTTCCATCCACTGATTCACTCCACAAGTGGCAGCAATTCCCAACTCTGAGTTGATCTGAAGTCAGAACCCAGGAGCCAGTAACCTTCCCCAGGTCTCCCACAAGGGGGCAGAGTTTCAAGGCTTTGGCCGCTCCTCTATTGTTTTCCCAGCCCACAAACGTGAAGCACGAATGGAAGTGGGGCTGCTGGGACACTAGCTGGCATACATATTGAATCCCAGACAAACCAGACTAGCATTTAGCCTCTAGGCTATTGTGCTGGGCCCAAGCTGGTGTCTTTGACTCAGGTTCTTTACTGTGTCCATCAGTTAATGTTTATTCCACCATGACGAGTCTCCAGAATCTTAACTTTCATTTTATCTTTTGTTTTTAAACAGCATTAGGAATTTTCACAACCACTTTCTCATTGTTGATGATGTTAAGGGCCTCAATATTTTACTGTATACCCCCAAGGTTTTGAAACTGTTGATAATCATTTGGTTATTCCTGAGTGTTCTCTCTCTCTCTCTCTCTTCCTCTCTCTTTCTCTCTATGTCTCTTCTCTCTCTTATTTCTCTCTCTCTCTCACACACACACAGACACTACCACTATGCTCTCATTGCATTGAAGTAGCCAAAGAACCTTTGGAAAAGCTGGCACCATGCTGTTAATATTTTCTGACCCTCAAACTGCTTATGCCTTACCCATCATCCAATATTTCATTTCAGTAAGAATATGCACTGGCTGGGGCCCGGCGCGGTGACAAATCTCCACATCCACCCATGCACAGAGGCAACAAAGGCAGCAGCCACAGAACAAAACCAGGAGAAACTCCCCACAGGCAAGCTAGACCCACCTAGTAGATCATAGCAATGATGGGTGGGACATGAGTGGACAGGGAAGAAGGGAAGCAGCTGTGCCCCTGGAAGCCTCCAGCCCCTGACCCTGGGACATGGGAACTAGAAAAGAACACAACCCTCAACTTGGCCTTAGTGTGAGCAGCAGGGGCATTAGAGATGCACATTGGGCACATGGTGAGCAAACCTGGATCTGGAGCAGCAGGCAGGAGAGCAGCCTGCTGCATACACCATGTTGTTAGCGAGCCTTCCTGCTCTTGGAGCAATTGGCATGGCAGTAGAATGCCTAGAGGCCTAGGAACTCTGGCCAAGCCACCTGTGTAAGATCTGGTGACAAGGTGGCCACTTGGAAACAAATGTAGCCACCTTGGTTCAGGCCTACATAAGTTTGCTAACCTGCTCTTTATGCTTTTTCACACAATGCTTTTCCAGTTTCTTTTTTGAGTCACATCAGTAGGCTATCATGCCCTGTTTGTGATGCTCAGTTTGAGGAATCAATATTGCATGATTGACTCACTCATTGTTCATATGGCTGCCTCCTGTGGCTTCCTGAACCTACCCATTTCTACCATGGTGGTCACCTGTGGTTCCTATAGCCTACCCATTGACCCCATGGCAACTCACCTGGTTCCTATGCCTGAATAACTCACTCTTTCTATAAAAAAAATCACTTAACACGTACATCAGGGTCATTCTCTGAAGGAAGGATAGCTGACCCCAGCTTGTTAATTAACCTGTCTCCTCAATGAATTTTGCTTTTTAGCAGAGTTGTCTGTGCTGCACTTCTTGGGGAGAGACTTGGGTTGGATGAAACATTTGGTGCATGAGCTGGGGTTTTTCCTCTGTTGCACCAGCCACCCTATCTCTTGGAAGTGTGGAATGGGAGATTGAGTCACTGCAGGAAATAAGCTCGAGATCCCTTGAGGAGCTGCTGGTCATCTGTCTGTCTGGGTGCACCATTGGGACTCAGAGAGCCAGGCTGGACACAGCGCATTAGCCCCAGTCAGGACTCCTGCCAGGACACCGGTAGACTCCTTTGGTCTGGATCAGGAAGCTTCAGGTAAGCTTCTACAAATTGTATTGAGTTTAGGTGGCCACCAAGTCATTAGAGCCTTGAGATCTTGACTTGAGTTATGTCCATTTTCTGTCTTTTCTGTGTGTTTTTGTTCTTGTTTAGCTTCGTGGGACACACAAAATCTAGCCCTAGCCCTCTGGAACTGGTGAAACAATACTTTAAGGACTTCAAAGAGAAGTAAGCTGAATCCAGAGACTGTTTTTAAAGACCAATAAATCACTTCTGTTCCACTGAGTGGCCGTCAATTCAGCTTGATTAGGCTAACCTGCTTATTGAGTTGCAGTAATTTGGGAACCTCACCAGTGAATGGAAATTGGCTCTTGCTGATTTAGTCTGTTTGGGGTCAGTCCATCTGGGGCTGTAGAAAGCTGGACGCAACTTCCACAACGAAGTCTCAGGGTGAGATGTCACCTCAGACTTCCGGTTATCTGTCATCGGTATTTAAGAGACATTTGGCTGTTTCTGTGTATCAGAGTCTGTGTTCCCTTTATCTTTGGCACCTGTTTCTCTTTTGCCATCAACTGGGACAAAGTGTATCATCTCTTCCAGCTGACCCTTCCCTTGGCTGTTTTTTCAGGAACTCCAGTGAAGTCAAGCAGGGAACAGGAATTGACTTTATTATTAAGGCTTTTGACTTTCAGAAATTTTGTGACTGAGAGTGACTGACTTCCAATTTGTTGTAAGGATGTTTTGTTCTGAGTTTTGTTTTGTCCTGAAATCTGAACATACAACAGTGTGAAAGTATGGCTTGTCAGGTTTTAAGTTCTCATTAGTTTTCTGAATTGTGAGATTGTGGTGGTGACTGTGTCTCAATGTCTGCCTTTTTGTTCAAATATTCAGCTCAACAGTTCTGGTACCAAAGTAGCAACTCTAATCAGAGCTCTGTTCTAATAGTCTCCTAAGGTATATGTGCAATTTGCAAAATAAAAGGTCTTGTCTTACAATAACACAGCTTAGCTTCAGCATTTCTTCAGAACAAATGAAAATGGCCTGGTAATGAAACTTAGTTTTATGCCAAAACTTCCAACTAAAGTTGGAAAGAAAAATTTCAAAACTGTGAGCATTAAAAGTGTAAATGTGCTTGACTGATGTACATTTCCTAAGTCATCTAAGGCATAGTTAATAGGTATAAATTGGGCAAAGGCAAAAGAATACAGTTCTAAATATGATGTTAAATTTAACATGATCTGTTTTTAAAAATGATTGTTGTATCTTCAATAATGAAAAGGGCCAGAAAAAGAAAATGTTAAATTTCCTGTGAAATATTTCTTCTTGCAAGCAAATGTCCGCATTGCCCTAGAATGAAAAAAAAATGAAAAAAAATTAGATTTAAGAAATGAGTCATTATTATAAAAATATCTGAATTAGTTAATCCAAACTTATTGTATTATTAAAATGAATAAAATAAAACCATCAAATTCTAATTGGGGAAACCTGAGTTTTAAAGGAGTAAAGGTTGCCTCTGTATATAAACATTTACTTTGAGGTATTTGAGTGGATCACTTTATAAGCATAAATATCTGATATGTAATCTGTAAACTGTAACTGTAATCTATAATTTGATTAAATGGGTAAATGTTATTTTGTGCTCCTTTGCATATTTGTTATGTTGGTTTTCTCTGACTTTGGTATTTCCAGAAGGGCCTCTGGAGATCTCAAAATGTAAAACAGAAAAAGTCAGAATACTCTTTTTTAAAATTTATTTTTATTATTTTGTTTATTGGAAAGGCGGATATACAGAGAGGAGAGACAGAGAGGAAGATCTTCCATCCGATGATTCACTCCCTAAGTGAGCTCAACCGCTGATGCTATGCCGATCCAAAGCCAGGAGCCTCTTCCGGGTCTCCCACGCGGGTGCAGGGTCCCAAAGCTTTGGGCTGTCCTCGACTGCTTTCCCGGGCCACAGGCAGGGAGCTGGAAGGGAAGTGGGGCTGCTGGGATAGAACCGGCGCCCATATGGGATCCCAGGTGTGCAAGGCGAGGACTTAACCACTTGCACCACTGCGCCGGGCCAAGAATACTTTTTTTTTTTAATGAAGGTATTGGCTGTTTGGAATGTATGCAAAGTATTACCAAGATGTGAAAGAATGCTATGTCATTCAGACTAAAAATAATTGCAATGGTTCTGTTGTAACAATTGTTATCTTACTGAAAAGGAACAAATGTTTTGTAACAAGCCATTTTACTTCTGAGGAGCAGAATTTTTAAATTTTTTTTTAATTGGAAAAATCAAATATACGGAGAGGAACAGAGAGAGAGAGAGAGATCAAGATCTTCCGTCTGATGATTCAGTCCCAAAGAGAGCGCAATGGCCAAAGCCAAGATCCAGGAACTTCTTCCAGGTCTCCCACGCGGATGCAGTGTCTCAAGGCTTTGGGCTGTCCTCGACTGCTTTCCCAGGCCACAAGAAGGGAGCTGGATGGGAGGTGGAGTGCTGAAATTAGAACCGGCACCCATATGGGATCTCGGCACCTTCAAGGGGAGGACTTTAGCCACTAAGCCATGCCACCAGGTCCAGGAGCAGAATTATTTTCAAAGAAACATTCCAAAGTTAATCCTGCAGCAGAGTGGTGGACCCACCACTGAACTGGCCTGGCTCCAAGCTGCCCTTCCTATTACCCATTCTACTGGAACTTGGACATCATTTGGGGTGATGAGGCTCTTAATAAGTATTGCCAGATTCTTCTGAGAGAGGCCCAAATGGCAACTAGAAAGTCATCCAAGCTTTCTAAGGTAAGAAAAATGCTCAGAGTCCCAATAAACCCCATGTGGTGTTTCTTATGTGTCTCCTAGTGGCAAACCACTTGTACACCCTGATAGATCCTGAGGTGCCTGAGAGCAGCTGCACTATAAATGTAGCCTTTGTATTCCAGCTGAACCCTGATGTTTAATAAAAGTTACAAATGTTAAAAAAACAATTCAAGAAAAGCTGTTCTCTGAGTTGATAGAGGTAGCCCAAAAGACCCACCCTTAAACTAAAACCAGAATAACGAATTTTGGAAAAGGAACTATTGTTCATCCTTTTCCTGTGATGCTGGAGTGCCCATAGAATCTCTGCCATCTGAGCCAACACATGATTGCCAAGACAGCCTAAATTCTCTGACAAACACGGGGGCTAACTTGATGGACATTCCATGGCCTGACCTGGATAAAATCATGTTTACAGATGGAAGCAGTTACATCATTGACAGGATCAGGTATGTGGTGTAGTGTTCATTTTACATGATCAAATCATATGAGCCCGAGCACTACAACATGAGACAGTTTCCCAGAAGGATGAATTACTTGTCCTGACCCAGTTCCTGAGACCAGGAAAAGAAAAAAAGTATAAAGAGCTATATGGACTACAGATGTGCCTTTGCCAAATACCAAGTAAACAAAGAAGTTGCACAAAAACCAGTGGGGACACTTCAGATGCTCCTAGTTCTGCAGGAATGAACACTGCCACAGACTTCCCAACATGTGAGTGAACAAATGAATCTCAAATGAACTTGTACGTCAGAGACTGACTCAAAAGAATGGAGACGCATAGGTGATGAAAAATTATATTGCTGGAAGCATCGGGACTGAGTTTGTACAGTCACCATTACATCACTGGACTAAAAAAAAGCTCAACAAGTCTCACTTCGATGTCACAGCTCCATCCAGATAAATCCAGGACCATGAGGTGAGTCAACTCCAGAAACTGGATTATGAGGAAGCCCTCCAGAAAAATATTGGGAAATTAATTTCACTGAAATTCTACTGGGAAAATATGTGTACCAATATCTCCTTGAAATAAGATACCTGCTCTGGATTAGTAGATTCATTCTTCATCAACACAGAAACACCTCAGTAGTAGCCAAGAAGTGAGTTGCAACTGCCCCGCCATTTGGTCTTCCTCTAACCATGGGGTTTGACAATGGCCTGATATTCATCATTCAAATCACACAATTTTTAGCCAAGGCCTTACATATTAATTAGAATTTACACTGTGCATATAAGCCTTAGATTTCAGAAAATAAAGGATGAATATATCCTTAAAGGAAACTTTAAATTAGAATTAGAAACTGGCAAAAGTGAATGAGCCTCCTTCCCTTTGCCCTCCTGTGAGCCCATTGTATCCCCTATGTACAAGACGTCACACTGTATGATATCATGTCTGGAAGGCAACCATATGTTGTCCCCAAGCATGAAGATGAAAAATTGGCTGAGTTAAATAATGATTCCCTCCTGAAGTCATTACAGACTCTATAACTTGTACTTCAACAGACTCATAGCAGCATATCCAGGAACATAAGGAGAGAATCTCACTCCAATTTTTGTGAATTCCAGCATGTGGACTTGGTGTGGATTAAGAAACAAAAGCCTGACACCATTGAGCCACACTGGACTGGACCCCTGCCTGTAATTTTAATTTATACTCCAACTGTAGCAAAATTTGCAGAAAAATGTCACTGGATTCACATCACATAGACTCAGTGCTAGAAAAACGGGCTGTAAAGACCACGGATGACCTGCTAAAGATAAGGCTTTCCTGAGAGACTTTCTAATACTTGCAATTCTGTTAATCCTAACTTCTCATGGGACAAAGAGAATGGGCTCTTCCTGCACCAACTAGTTGTTTACACTTAAGGAATAAGACTTCTATGCCTTTGGGTTGAACCCTTAAGTGAAATTTACCCTGGATTACTACTTTCCTCTGCCTTGGCTAGCCCTCTAATATTAAAGTTTCAAGCAGAAATTGTAGGCCTGTGTGTTATAAACTGTTTAACAAATGTATAACTGACTATGTCCAGAGAGTAAAGCTCATGGCACCCACTATCAGTATATTAATAATCAGAACAAGGAGTCCATGATTTGGCTCCCCAGGAGAAAAACAAAAACAATATGGAATGTGACAGGTTGAAAATCATAGAGTAAGTGTTTCCCATGGTCACAAGTGGGGTTAGACTGACCCTTGTCCCCTAGGGAGGAGCAAGCAGTGAGGTATTCCTATGAAGAGAGCCCCATGAAAAGAGAGGTCCATGAAAGGAGAAATCAGGTCATGGGAATTGGACTTCATAAAGAATGGAAAAATGGAGCCAAAATTTTCAAACCTTAAGTAAATGAATTATGTGGCTAGCTTAGAACCCTCGCTAAACTCCTGGCCCAGGTAGCCCACCAACACAGCCTGAGACCCAATTTACTGTACTTTAAACAAGGAGGCCATTGAGTGACTCTGAGAAAAATCTGCTGTTTCTATGCAAATCACACTGGAATAACTAAAAGTAGTC
>NW_024465497.1:0-1925 GCF_017591425.1 Ochotona curzoniae
GTGTTTTCAGCTCACCATAAAGAACCAGGTTGCAGGAATTAGCTGCAAGTAATATCATTATATTGTATGAACTAGAACTTGAATTGTTTTAAATAACTAACAGTGACACAAAACTAAGCTTAATTATCAGCATCTAAACAGGAGTTTCCACTAGAATACACACAATGAAACCAAAACACTAATTGTACCTAATCAATTAATACATTTGTTTTGGCTTCATATTTAGACTGATAAATGGAATTCTCTGAAGGTTTTCTAGTTTTGAGTGCTGATTCATGGATCTCTTAATGCCTAAATAGATAAAGTCTGCTAAACATGTTTTCTGAAATACATGTTAACAACAGAGTTGAGAGATTCTATCCTATCACTGATAAGTAGAAGGCAGACCCCTGCTTAAGCCATCACTTAGAAGAGATAAAAAAAAAAAGATCATGCCCATCAGAAGATGCATCCTGGAAATCTGTGGGGAATTCTTCCCTTGGTGTCTTAGGACCCAATTCACAGGGTGCTGTTCATGCTGATATTCTGTCTTGCCATCTATCATGGCTCAGGTTAAGCAGACAGAACAGGACACTGGATCATCTGAGGAAACATTCTAACACCAGCCTAACACATTAGTGGTGCCTTGGATATACCCAACAAGTAACTGGAAACCACCTAAACACACCATAATAAGCTCACGTAAGATATGCCACAATAAAGATAAAATGTGTCCCTGATATTTATTATGATGCTGTAGCAACCATCTTGACAGGCTATATACTATCATGAGGACTCAAAATAACACACAAGGATTTTTCTCTTTTTTCCAATAGACAAGGCAACTCTTAGCCAGTTCTTTGCATTTTATTCCATCCTATTATTCATTATCACAGTCCTCATAATTTTGTAGATCTCATTTCCACAGAAGCCAAGATTCAGTAACCCATTAGGAATTAACTTTGAGTTAGACAAAACATCTGCTTACTTCCACCACAGAATAACATCCTAGATTTTTTATTCTAAAATTATTTTGATTCAACTATTATTTCCCATAACCAAACCTTGTTTCCTTGTGAACTCCCAGGAGATGCCATCTGTATTCTGCTTATCATGTACTCTACATTAAACCAGAATGACACTAATGACTCATTCACACTGTTCAAGGTTCCAGCCCAAAAAAGGGAGCCCTAGTGTTTGAATTGTTGGCACTTTTTAGCAAGCTTTCCATCAGAGTGCTATTGACTGTGGTCAGGTGAATGTCACGCTCCAGCCATCAGCTTATTGGATGGGCTCCAGGCAGCACCCTTGAGAGGTGAAGAGCACTCAAGACCAGAGGGCATGGCAGGGCCTTGTGCCCCATTCAGCCCTTTGGCATCCAAAGGCTCTGAGTGGGAGCTGAGCCAGGATCTGTCAGGTACCACTGTTGTCTCCATGGCCACCAGCCTGCAGCTAAATATTAAGCTGCAGGAGAGAGACAGAATGACATAGAAATCTGTTGACTCACTCCGTAAATGACCACAATGGCTTGGATTAGCCCAGATGTAAGCCAGGAGTATTGAGCTATTTCCACATCTCACATGTGATAAAAGGATCTGAAAATATGGACCAATCTCTGCTGTTTCCCTGGAGCATTATCCTACAATTAGGTTAGTAGGGCAGTGCTAGAACTTGAATAAATGCCCACATGGGATGCAAGAATCAAGCTTGTGTCTTCCTACCATACCACAATGATGGTCCCTGTCAATGTCTTATAAAATGTGTCCAATGATTAATTAGTCCTCACTGATGTGTAGCAACACAGCATGGTCTTTTCTACAGGTCCAGCAATCAGATTGTGGGTGGTAGTTTACTGCTTCAAGGTTGACTTCTTAGCTTGCTTAGCCAAGAGTTACTGAATGCATGCTAACTTCCATGTAAAAGGCAGATAAGGGATCTTAAGGATG